>NC_090848.1:15412500-15562500 GCF_024217435.2 Syngnathus scovelli | reverse complement strand
GTCACTGCATCAGTTACTTTCATGTTTATATGATTTGGATTTTCGACCGTGTCACTTTAATGTGTTGTCCATGACTACTTACAAAACACAATGCATGGACTTTTCAGACAAGATTTATATACTTTATTATTCTGCTTCAACACTTTCCATAATTTGTTATTTTTTTAATATGAAGCAGTGCCACAGAATATTTTTTTGTGATAGTGTTGCTGGTCTTGACTGCCATCTGTCTGTTCAGATGACGGCATTTGGAGCGTTCCTTCATAAAGGAGCATTTTGTCGGAACTACTTCAACTTATTGGACCTGTTGGTTGTTGGAGTGTCTCTGGTCTCCTTTGGTATTCAGTATGTATCATTTCGCAATCAATGTTTATTCATGTACCCATATTTGTGCCGCCATCTATTATTTATTTTACTCTGCCACGCTGTGTTGATTGGATGTACGTCAATAACATTGACCCCTTGTCAATTGAAGCATTTTTATTTTTTTGGATAGTTTCAGTGATGGTGTAGATTTTTTAAAAGGGCCTGTCTAATGATGGTTTATCTTCCTCCATAGGTCTTCTGCAATTTCAGTGGTGAAGATTCTTCGTGTTTTGAGAGTCCTCCGGCCACTTAGGGCCATCAACAGAGCCAAAGGACTCAAGGTTAGCATGACAATGTTGACTGAGTTCTGGATTGTTTAGATTTTTGCATGTCCAATATATGTACACTTCTTAATCACTCAGATGTTGAGGTACTTACTTAGTTCCCCTTGAATTTGAACTCTTCCTTCAACAAGGAAAATATTTGGACAATTCTAGATTTGCATTGATAGATGCAGTTTTACGTTTTTGTATGTGTGAATGGGAGGTGTCCCAATACTTCTGCCCATACAATACATTCACCCACCTTTTAATGTCTTTTTTCCCCCAGCATGTGGTCCAGTGCGTGTTTGTTGCCATCAGGACCATCGGCAACATCATGATCGTCACCACGCTGCTCCAGTTTATGTTTGCTTGCATCGGAGTGCAGCTCTTTAAGGTAAAGTGACAAAGAAGGAATTCGTCATATGATGTGGAGAGGAGGCAACAGATTGTGGTGAAGTCCAAACATTGGTTTATAGGTTAGCCTAATAAGCCAGCTGTCTATCCTCTTCATACACAGGGTAAATTTTATCGCTGCTCAGACGATGCAAAGTCCAGTCCAGATGAGTGCAAGTGAGTTTATGATTTATTTACTCATTCGTTGTGGTCTCACAAGGATCTCCATGTTTGCGCAACCTTATGGATAATTAAAAAGTGTCTTCGTCAAACCACAGGGGAACGTATATTCTCTACCACAATGGAGACACCACAATGGCCAAGCCACTGCCCATGGTCAAGGAGAGGATCTGGTACAACAGTGACTTCAACTTTGATAATGTCCTCATGGCCATGATGGCTCTCTTCACTGTCTCTACTTTCGAAGGATGGCCCACGTAAGGACAACAGTTTTTTGTTGGCCTACCGTTTAGTGGAACTTTAGGGGAATTTGAACATAATCAACGCTCAGCCCCATTTTATCATAGGAAATACACTTACAAGCAGTGTTAGAAGGGCAAACCTTGATTTTTACTGATTTTTTTACTGTTTTTTTACTGATTTTTTACTGATTTTTACTGATTTCCTCTATTTGTGGCAGGACCAGGTTCCAATCTTATGTAAACAAAGTATGCTATATGTATGCACGAATAGGAAATTGCATTATCAAACTAAGTTGAATCCAGATCTGTGCTTAGCAGCAATTTAAAGCTAGTAGGTTCAATCTCACAAAAAACCCAGCAATAAAATGTATTTTCCTTTTAGCTATTAAGATTATTGAGTGAAGTCTTGGCAGAGATCTGCGCTGTTTCATTCTGTTCTGTTCTTTTTTCTTCCCCCCACAGTCTCTTATACAAGGCCATCGATTCTAATCGCGAAAACATGGGTCCCATCTACAACTATCGCATTGAGATATCTATCTTCTTCATCATCTACATCATCATCATTGCCTTCTTCATGATGAACATCTTTGTTGGTTTCGTTATTGTCACCTTCCAGGAGCAGGGTGAGAAGGAATACAAGAATTGTGAGCTGGATAAGAACCAGGTACTGAGTCCATATTTGTTTCTTTTTCTTTTTTTTTTTTTTTTTAATGCACTCTATGGTCTAAAGTGTTTTTCTTTCTCAACTTCTTAATTGCACCAGCGCCAGTGCGTGGAGTATGCTCTCAAAGCCCGTCCCCTGCGTCGCTACATACCCAAAAACCCATACCAGTACAAATTCTGGTATGTGGTCAACTCCACTGGCTTTGAGTATGTCATGTTTGTCCTAATCATCCTCAACACTCTGTGTCTGGCGATACAGGTAAGAGGCCTTTTTAATTTCTATCAATACACACACTCAATCTTGATTCTTCCTTCACCCGCATTGGAACGGTCATTGACGAGGAGTTTTAATCCAATGTATGCGCTGCCTCTTTCCAGCACCATGGCCAGTCTCACCTCTTCAACTATGCTATGGACATCCTAAACATGGTCTTTACTGGCGTTTTCACAGTTGAGATGATCTTCAAGCTCATTGCCTTTAAGCCCAGGGTGAGTTTGTGTGCTGAGGGATATTAGAAAATCAAAAGCTGTCATGAAAAATTGTGGCTGGACATTTGGACTACATACTAAATTTGGACTGCATACTAAATAGTTTTTTAATTTAGGTTTTAAATAAGAAAAACAACCACAGAAATAAATGCAGCAAAAAAAGTGGTACTGATTCTACATATTTAGCATGATCATAACTTGACTTATAACTAAGTGCTCCAAGTGCTAACAACTAATAGCAAAGTTACTATTTAGCATGATCATAACTTGACTTATAACAAAGTGCTCCAAGCGCTAACAACTAATAGCAAAGTTTTGTCCTATTTTATTTTGCTGCTGCCAAGAACTTAAATCTATTGTACCTCCATTGCTAAAAGATGGAGCAACTGTGGAGCAAGACCTTAATAACGTCAATGTTGAATCAATACCACATCAGCGACAAAATCAAAGCACAAAAATCTCAACAATTTCAAACTGAGAGTTAGATGACCATATCTGTAAGTTTAGTGTGCACAGCTATTTCTTTCATTCTTTCTAGTGTAGATGCTCCCCGAAAGCTTTCCCAGTATTGGATAGCTGTGGCCGACAGAACCTTTGATCCGATAATGGTCCTCCTTTCAATTTAACGCAGCCCTCACGTGCCCTTCCTGTCCTTCTTAATTCCTCACCTCGACCCTGCCCTCCCCTCCTTGTTTCCTCCTCCTTCCTGCTGATTGTGCATGGTTGCCCTATTCAGGGCTATGTTGGGGACGCCTGGAACGTCTTTGACGCCCTGGTGGTGATTGGCAGTGTAGTCGACATCATACTCAGCCAGGTAGAGAGACGCCAGTATGTTCAGCTTTGTCTTATGCTGCTTCCACCACTTGCCACTTCCTTTTAGCACTTCCTCACTTCTCCTTCCACTCTCTTTTCATTTGTTTTTTTCCCGCCATGTGGTATATAAAGATATTTAAAAAGTCTAGATGATTATACAGTAAATTGATATACAGGTCAATCAATAACAAATAAATTGAGTGATTTCAAATCCGACTTCCACGAATGAAAGCTTATTTTCTGGGTCTTAACAACATTTTTGTTTTGCATGACTTATGTTCTGTTGTTCACAATGCTTTTTCTTTTACTTTTGCTTCCTTTTTCCTTGCTCTCTCTCTCTTTCTCTCTCCCTCTCTCTCTCTCTCTCTCTCTCCCCCCCCCCCTCTCTCTCCTATTTTTCTTTTTGTGTATGTGTGTTTGTCTTTGTGGCTCGTCGCTTGCAGAATTATTTTGCTGATGCTTGGAACACATTTGATGCCTTAATTGTTGTGGGTAGCGTGGTTGACATTGCCATCACTGAGATCAATGTAAGTAATCACACATGCATGCATATCTGTTTGCCACTGTTGTTAACTGCAGAGGGCTTGGGGCTTGATTTAGCTTTCAAGTCCAGTTCAAGATAAGAATCTTTGTTTTATTCATTTATTTTGTTAATGACATAAACAAGTACCTACAAATCACTTTAACCATGCAGCATTTATTTACAGTATTCATCCATTATATTCATGTGTTGCCAGTAATTCTTTCACACTAGAATGTCTTTAAGTGATAACCAAATATATTTCCCTACATAAAAACAAAAAACAAAGAAGTACAGTACTGGATATTGTGCATAAAGTCTATATTTTTTTTTAGCATTACACATAATGTACATGTGACATTGGGGGGGGGGGGGTGATCTAATGCATTTGCCAAGCAGTTTCGATGATGTCACAAAACTGCATTTTGTATGTAATGTACACTATATTCATCCGTGATGTACATTATTCATGAGCCATCGTCTCATTTCTGCAATTGCAGTGTTGCAGTGAATATCAGGAAGCTTTTGCATGTATTGCTGACAATGATTTTTATTTACTGTATACATTATAATGCCCTTATAAGGCATCTCAAATTGTTTTGGGTGTTGTGGGTTATAAAACTCCAATTAACTTCAGGTTTTTGGTTTTAAGTCGGCAGCGCTCCCTGTCGTCAAGGTGATAGTGGAACAAGGGGTAAGAAGAAGCCCCACCTCCTTCATTTAAACTCCCCAAACATTTGGTCACTGGAGAAAAAGAAAGGCTGAAATCCTTGTGTACTCTGTCATTTCATATTTTGAGAGGATAATTGACTTGTTCTAATTGTCTTGGTGCATGGCATGAGACATCATTGTTATTCATTTCAACAAGCTGAAGTGTTTGTACACACAGCAAATAGTTGTATTACATTGACGTCCATGCGTGATGAAGGCATCATACTTGAGGTTGCTTGGATTTATGGTTTGTTTGTTTGTCTTATGGACTGTGGACTCTAAAATGTTATGCAATTTTATCAATCCATGCATTGATTTTGTGAGACATTCACAGCATGCTGTTGCTCTGCATGCGTCCCAATTGTTGTCCTGGCCACGATCAAGAAGTTAGAAATTGGCCACATATCATTGATATGTGCCTTTTTTCAAAAGAATCAAGTTTGAATTGCACGTTTACGTAACTCTTAACTTTCCTGAGCGGGAATACTAATCGATCAAGGGATATCGTGGTTGTGCAGAACACAGAGGACAGTGCTCGCATCTCCATCACCTTCTTCCGCCTCTTTCGAGTGATGCGATTGGTGAAATTGTTGAGCAGGGGGGATGGTATCAGAACTCTGCTGTGGACCTTCATCAAATCCTTTCAGGCGAGTCTAAAAAGCATAAACCAAAAAGTACTTTTGATGTTATTATCAGATGACATTTCTTGCGTGGTGGACTGTCTAAATTCTCTGTCTCTGTTCTCTTCTCCCAGGCTCTACCCTATGTTGCACTTCTGATAGCCATGCTGTTCTTCATCTATGCAGTAATTGGAATGCAGGTAAAGCCTTAGATCACAGGTGTCAAACTCAAGGCCCGGGGGCCAGATACGGCCCCCCACATCATTTTATGTGGCCCGCGAAGACAAATTGTGCATCAAATTCACGTGTCAGTCCTAAAATTGCAAATTGTTTTCACTTTTTTTTTCTTTTTTTATATTTGACCAGTTTTTACTCATCTGATTTGAAAAGGAGTTATTTGTCAGTTTGTTTTGTAGCTTTTACTGTACATAATATGAGGTGCTCATACATTTATTTGGGTTGACAGTCATAATGGCCCTCCGAGAGAAGCTATGACTACAATGCGGCCCGCGAAAAAAATTTGTTTGACACCCCTGCCTTAGATACACAGAATTTGCATGAAACAAGCAATGGCATCCTACTAGCGCGTCAGTCTCATAATCTGAACGTCGTGAGCTCGATCCTCCCATGGGGCGGTCTTTTGCATACTCCCCACTAAAAATCCGCATTTTTTGAGGTAGCAGCTAGACTGGAGGAAAGTCATGGCAACCTCGAAGCCTTGTTAGCGCAGATGGCAGCGCGTCAGTCTCATAATCTGAAGGTCGTGAGTTCGATCCTCACACAGGGCAGTCTTTTGCATAGTTCACGTGAATATCATGTTAGGCAGGTAGCTAGGCTGGAGTCAAGCGATGGCACCAAAAGGTATGTGAAACCACGTTAGTGCAGGAGGTTATGTATTAGTCTCATAATCTGAAGGTTGTGAGTTTGGCACCCATAATGTATGTGAAGCCTTCTTACTTCAGGAGGTAGAGCGTCAGTCTCATAATCTGGATGTCTAGACTGATCTTTACATGAGCAGATGTGATTGGCTGGTGCCCCGGCAAGGATAGGCTTCAGTTTACCCATTACCCTTATACGAACAAGCGATATAGCACCCTTACCTTCACCACAATGGCTGATGCTACATGCTGTGTGGCACTGGCCTAGTTGCCCTTAATTAGAAACTTCCCACCAACTAGACTGTTATGTTACAATTGGATTTAACAGCATGTTACCGCCATCAGGTTTTTGGAAAAATAGCCATGGTGGATGGAACACAAATCAACCGCAACAATAACTTCCAGACATTCCCTCAGGCTGTCCTCATGCTCTTCAGGTCTGTTGGGGTCACTTTGAATCATTGCTTACTGCAACGATTACATTTTAACCGGTTGAACGCCATAACTTGTTGCTAATGTTTATTTATTTATTGTTTATTGATAGATGTGCCACAGGTGAGGCTTGGCAGGAGATCATGTTGGCCTGTCTTCCCGGGAAGTTGTGCGATACTGAGTCAGACTACAACCCCGGAGAAGAGAGAACCTGTGGCAGCGGCTTTGCCATCATCTATTTTATCACCTTCTACATGCTCTGTGCTTTTCTGGTGATCCTGACACATTCCACAAAACTGCACAGGAGTCATAATGCAGGCACCCTGAAATGAAAGACCACATCCATTTCCTGTTTTCAGATTATTAACCTGTTTGTTGCTGTCATCATGGATAACTTTGACTATCTCACCCGAGATTGGTCCATTCTTGGACCGCATCATCTTGATGAATTTAAACGGATCTGGTCCGAATATGACCCAGAGGCAAAGTGAGTACTTGGGAATTTGCTTTCTGTTGTGTATTTCTTTCAGACCTTGCCTCCATTTGGCGCTAAACAAAATTGGATTTGGTGAAATCTAATCCTGCCAGTTCGGTAATATTGATTATTCATCATTCATACGCCGACTATAAACTCCTTGCAACTCAACACTGTGCATGTGATTTTTTCCACAGCAATTGTTCCTTGTTGTCTTTTTGTGCTATTGACATCTAATGTCTTGGTTTGTGTTCTCGGCAGGGGTCGAATAAAACACCTTGATGTGGTGACGTTGCTGAGGAGGATCCAACCTCCTCTTGGCTTTGGCAAACTCTGCCCACACAGGGTGGCCTGCAAGGTGTGTACATGATGTGTCATTAAACATGACAAGCTATAATTTAGCCTCCTTCATTGATCCTAATATTTAATATATATAAAATGTTGAATTGTCTGATTTTTGATTCATCTTCAGCGTCTGGTTGCGATGAACATGCCTCTGAACAGTGATGGCACAGTTATGTTTAACGCCACCTTGTTCGCGCTGGTGCGAACTGCTCTCAAGATTAAAACAGAAGGTGAGTTCAAACATTTAATTTTGTGTAAATCATCATTATAGTCCCAGTTTTATTTTTATTGGTAGTCTTGTCAAAGTGCTAAAAGAAGCCCCCAAATATGAAAGAGAATTTCCTATCCTCAATCTTGTCTCCAAGGAAACCTGGAACAGGCTAACGAGGAGCTGCGGGCTGTGATCAAGAAGATCTGGAAAAGGACAAGCATGAAGCTGTTGGATCAAGTAGTGCCCCCTGCAGGTGGTGAGTGGTCACTACACACCACACAAAGACCACTCGGTGTCCTCCTGCTCCCAAAACGACATAATCCTAAATCAAGACCGTATTATTCTGGACCAATACAGATGTTTTTGTGTCTTTCTTTCTTTTACATTTTATTCCAAATGAGCAATGTAATTGTCACATTTCTCAATGCAGATTTGCTTCCTGTGTGTTTGCATGTCATTTTGTCCCAATTTGCTGATATGCTTTATTGCTGTGTTTTAGACATTCAAAAGCTTGTTGACTGTATTTTAGTTGAACTCTGTGCCTTTTTTTTTTTTTTTTAAACTTTCTGCATCCATGTCAAGCTTCTCTTCCCACAGCTTGCTTTGCTCAGTCCACACACTTGGCCTTCTTCTTTTCTCTTTAGCCTTCCTGAGCTCCCTGGGCAGTGCTGTTTTAGTTTGGTGGCATACTGAAAGTTTACTTTGCTTAAAAGTTCACGAGGCTCTGCTCGGTTAAACTATACCTGCTATACCACGCTTTGAATTTTGCACAAAATCCTCAGTTGGTAAAATGCATGCATAGATGTGCATAAAACTGACACCATTATGCATATAAAAAGCAAATTGACAGCTTTGATTTCTGAACAGAGCCTTGTGTTGTTTTCTTCAGCTGTCTTGTATGATGAATGGAGAAACTCTATTGCTTGAAAATGGATCATCGTCAACTTGTGCCCAAAAGGCTTCCATCAATGTTTCCATCTTCAAGCATCCATTGATGATGGGAGTAAAATTCCGTGTTTCTATTGGGAAATCAGTTAATGGCCCTTCATCTGATTGAATCAGATGATGCTTGATGCTGCTTCATTTGTGGCTGTCCTCCTGTCGTCTTGTGTCTCAAGTAGAGAGCTTCGAGCGCTTGCTGCTTTTCTATGCTGCCACCTGCATCTGAAAATGTTATGAATGAAGGTTGCTCACAACAAGCTGCGATAGGGACTGTGGGTAGCTCAGTGAGTCGGGCCAACTGCATATTAGATTTAGAACGAGTTGTTGTCAACAAATGAATTTTTGCTAGGAGTCATTTAGAGTAGGTGTTATTTTTTAGCTAAATGAAGAAGTAGATTTTTCACCCAAGCAAAGCTGCTCATCTTTTTTTGTGTGCTTTTGTTACTAGATATTTTTATGAGTACATTAGATCATTTGGGCATGTTTACCTGATTATGAGAGAGTATTTTCAAAGGTCTTATGGACTTCTTTGTTCTCCATTTGAATGGCTACACGCATGCGGCGCACATACACACGCGCGCGCTCCTTTGGTGTTGATTAGGGAGACCTCGGTGTGTGTGTCTGGTCTGCTCACTCAGATGACGAGGTAACAGTGGGGAAGTTCTATGCCACCTTCCTGATACAGGATTACTTCAGGAAGTTCAAGAGGCGCAAAGAGAAAGGCCTTGTGGGTAGGCGCTCATTCGACAGGATTAACTGCACCATGGCTCTGCAGGTGAGTGCTGTCTAACTCAAAGACAACAATAAAATTCAAAGAAAACTCAAAAACCAAGGTTAACCCTCTCAACTGGCAGGACGTCCTGCGGTGTTTTATTCATTTTCATAATTCTATATGACAACTTTTCAGGCTGGCCTACGCACACTGCATGACATTGGACCAGAGATCCGTCGAGCCATATCATGTGACTTGCAGGACGAGGGGCTCGTAGATTTGACAGAGGAGGAAGACGAGGGAATCCACAGGGTACCCCACATTTTATATACTGAATATTTAAGTAGAACGTTTTATTTTTGAATGATGAATAAATACTAATACGGTAACAGTCACAAATTCTTCCATACTGCAGCATACTTGTTAACTTTTCGTTGCTGGCATCTCTTTGCAGCGCAATGGCAACCTTTTCGGTAACCATGTCAACCACGTCGGTTCGACTCCCCAAGGCTCCGCCCACCCAACTACTGTCACTCAACGTCCTCTACAGATTCTTCCCTTTTCCTGTAATGCCTCAATAGAACCCACACAAACGAGCATGAGGGACAATGATAGGAGCGAAGAGACAGAAATGAACTCATCATCTGTCCAGTATAATCATCATCATCAAGCCTCTCATCAGTCTGACTATTCCTGCTTTAATTCCAATCACGAACAAGCACCTGTACCATCCAACGCTAACCTCAACAATGCCAACGTGCCCATGCTTCTGTCTGTAACCTGTGGGCAGCAGCAGAAACATTTGTTAACAACAGACCGGCCGTCCTCCACCAAAACGGGCTCACCCGTGTCCACCCGCAGCAAGCCTTGGAAGTCGCTTTCAATGAGGTTGGTTTATTTTGGCCATGTCCATAAACATGTTGGTTCATATATGTTTGACTCAAGAAAGTGATTGGGATTGTATGTCTGAATTTATTATGATTTTTGATGTAACATATATATATCACATTCTTCTTACGATACATCTCATTTGGGGTGTTGCTTCTTTAGGAATAACCGCAGTAAAAACAGAAAAATCAAAATGATGCAAGATACAATGAGCTTGCTCAGAAAGAGACATGTTTGGGAATACATTCTTAGCAAAATGTGATGAATTAAAGGTCTAATAATAAATTACTATTGTGACATTTAATCTCAGAATGATACAACAGTGTTTTGTTGAATTGTGATGATTCTTTTTTCATTTTTTTTTTTTTTTAACTTCGGCTCTCGTGTTCCATTTAACCCTTTATGCTGGGCCCACCTCATGCACTCCTCAATTTGGAACAGGAGGCACTGCTATGAGGCCTACATTAGGTAAAGTATTATCCATGAAATGAAAGTATTTTAGACCGAGTCAAGTCAAGTCAAGTCAAGTTTATTTGTATAGCCCTAAATCACAAACAAACTTTAGACCAAACTTTAGACCTGCTGACTGCAGGTCTATGTTGTGGCGCATGTGGTGTAAATTTTGGTGGATGTGATTGAGGTTCAGGTAGATGTAATCTAAGCTCCATCAAAGAGTGATGGGTGTAATTGTATTTCATTTAGGAATATCAGAACAGCGTGCATCAAAGCCTCAGAATCATTATAGAAACCCATTCACCGAACGCATTATTATCATTAACACATTTATGTTTTTAAAATGCTCACCCCTAGCTGGGGGGCTATGGGTCGGGGTGAGCAGGGTGGTTAGTGCCTCACACAGAAAAAACTTCAGAGGGGAAGGTGTTGTCCAAATGCTCACTTCACAAGTTTAAATAGTCTGCAAGTAGAGCTCTCTATACAGTTCCTTACACATAAATGTACTTAGGTTATTCTCTTTTGTACGTAAATACGAGAAGAGACCACCACCTATGCGCCTAGTTAGACCATGATTTGTGCTGGGCATGTAAAAAAGGGCCCTCTAAGTAAACAAACAAAATTCATTCATGCTTGTGATAAGACAGCTGTAAATGTAAACTTTGGTCATTGTCATGTTTTGACTCTCACAATTCACCTGCCAGGTCAGAGGTTCGTCGAGGTCACCGCCCCGCCCTTCAAAGATCCAAGCCAAAGGACGAGGAGCAAGGCTCGGGAGACGACCAGAGTGCAGACGAGTCCCATGAAGATGACATTGTGGTCACTAGGGACAGGTACAGTCAGTCACACTCTCCATCCATCATCCATTCATCACAGGAAACCATCAGCGTTCCTCCAGTCTATCTCAGCTCAATTTACTTCTGTTATTTTTATATTTGTGGGCAGGCTGTCAAATAAAGAGTCTTGCAACAAAGAGGGCGAGTTGGACGCAGAGGTCTCCAGCATGGAGACCCATCAGTTAGATTGTTTCTATGACGATGACCAGCAGCCCATCTGCCAAGACAGCCAGCAGTCACCTCGGAGGTGGCTTTTATCATCACCGCAAGGTGACACACACACACCCTGAGCTTGCTGAGCTTTCTTTCCCAGTTAAACCTTCAAAAGGTCACACGCTAGTTGCTTCATTAGATTCACCTGTATGGCTCCAAATACAGGACTAGAATTTTTCATACATTTGTACTGAAACGTAGGTGTACCTAATAAAGTGCTAGATGTAGAATGTTTCTCCAATTGAGCCAACAAGAGACAGTCTAAATAATATTCAATTTATATCTATTCAATCTATCTGTTGTGTGTTTGCACAGCCCTCAACAGACCAACCTTCAGTTTTGAGTGTCTTCGCAGAAGAAGTAGTCAGGAGGAAGCTCCGCCCTCTCCTTCATGCACAGCTCTTCCACTGCACCTGCTACAGCAACAGGTACCACAAGCACATTTTCTTTTCTTAAGGTTAAACTTTTTATCTCTTACCTTTTTGGCATTTTTTTTGTCCTTTTACCATCAGGTTATGGCAGTGGCTGGCCTGGATGCCAGTAAACTCCAGCGCCTCTCTCCCACACGATCAATCCTCTCCTGGGCCACACCCCCTGCCTCCCCTCTAGCCTATGATTCTTCGCCCTGCTACACGCCGCTTATCCAGGTGTGCACAAACACTTGCTTCCGTGTAAAGGTTCTTTGCAAGGAACATTGTAACACAGGTCAGCTAAAATATCTGCAATTAATGTCACGGACCGGAATGGAGCAGGGTGACCAAATGCAGCTTGGACCAGGGTTTATTGAAGGGAACAGGTAGTTGGAAGGGAGGATAAAGGGAACAAGCCAACAGAACCGGCAAACTAACACACTTAATGGCCTAACAAATATTAACGGGACTGACTGACAGGGCTGGCAAACAAAAACTGAACTAATCGAGAGACATGAGACAAGAAGACACAAGAAACTAGCGACAACAGAACATGAGACAAGAAGTAATCCGACAAGGGTGTGACACGCAGACAGGCCTTATATACGCGACAGGTAACGAGAGGCAGGTGACTGTGATTAATTAGTACATAGATTGAGAGTAGACACAGGAAGGGAGGGGCGAGCACACAGACACTGACAGAAACTATGACAATATGCACATAATAAAACAACCAGGGACGAAACATGACAATTAAGATCACTAGCTAAACTCAGACATTTTGAATCAGATCTATCATTTATACTGAGGACATTTGAATAGAAATATATATCAGACCTTTATTGCAATTCCTGAAATAGTGGACAAGCGGTTAGTAAACTGCATCTCACTTTTTAGGATTAGACTGCTAATCTTAGTTTGTGCCTTCTTGTGCAAAATTTGCACATTCTCCCCATGCTTTTTTTGGGTTGTGTCTGCTTACTCTGCATTGCACCCACTCTCCCAAAATATGCACGTTAGGTTTATTGAAGCCTCTAAATTAATCGTATGTGTCAGTGTGTGTATGTCAAAGATTTTTTTTGTCTATCGGATGAAATGGCCAGGGTGTAACCCACATCTCGCCTCAAATCAACTCTGCTCACGCAAATGAGGACTTCAATGGATGAAAATACAAAAATTATACACTTATGTGTGTGTCCTTAGGTGGACTGGAGGAGCTCAGGCAGTGTGGGAAACATCCCAGCCTCAGTAAAGAGGAGTTCGTGGTACACAGACGAACACGGCAACGTTTCCAGCCGTGGCTGCTCTCCCTCACAACTCCAGCTTCCTGCTAAGGGTTGTTCACATTTCCTGCAGAATAGAGGCAGCGCCAACAGTCTAGTGGAGGCTGTAAGTGTCTCTATCCGTCACTCGGCGATATCTAATTGGTTGCCGAGTGCATTCAAGTGATCTTATTGTGAAATGACATAAAATCATAAATTAAAACCATTAGTTTTTTGTCGTGAACATATACTAAAAATATCTTGAAGTAGTTATCACTTGAATGTGTTTACTCTTTGCCACAGGCGTTGATCTCAGAGGGTCTGGGAAAATACGCCAGGGACCCCAAGTTTGTGTCGGCCACCAAGCACGAGATAGCCGACGCCTGCCAGATGACCATCGATGAGATGGAGAGCGCCGCCAGTAATCTGCTGAACGGCAGCCTGGCTGACCCAGGTGGGGACGGGGCCGCTAGCTCAGATCCTGCCACGCACAATATGACTACAGTGGACTACAGTGACGAGGAGACCTACGTGGCCGTCAAACGGGAGGAGGACCTCGCAGATGAGATGATTTGCCTCACGTCGCTATAGCAGCGGCCCACATCCGATTTACTTTTATTTATTGATTTATTCCAGTTGACACGTTGCTGCTTTTCCACAGAGACAGAATCGTTATGCTCCTACAATAGATGACATACGAATGAAGTGCCTGTTTTTCTCTTTTTACGTGAACAGAAGACCTCTGAAGAAAACAAATATTGAAAGCAGAACACTAATTTGATGTTGTATTTGATTTATTTATGTTTGCTTGAATGGTGACAATTGTTCAAGACCAGAGAAACCTTCTTGCTCTGCAAAGCCATTCCAAATCCTATGAATTCACTTTGGAAACAACATGGGTGTTGATCATTGGGGTGATGACATCACATGTGCTTGTTGGATTTAACATCAGAGACTTGTGTTGTTTAGCTGTGCCTCAGCTTCAAATTGGATTCAAATGGTTTCTTGCACAACAACTACTTGCTCTCATCTGTAATACAGTGGAATCTCTAAGATGAACTTTTTTTCTGCATCAAAAATAATGGTCAGTGTAAAAATATTGCAGATGTATCATTTTCAACTTCCAAAGTTTTGTAAGCAAAGATACATTTTTCATGAGAATTTTTTTAAAGGTTCCACTGTATTTCCTATGCTTTTTATTTCAGGGTTCAGGAGTCAAAGCAAAATTATTAGAGGTAATTATTACATTTTGAATGAGTCCATGTTATTGACTAGGCTTGAAAAAAAAAATCACATATCACATATATACAGTGCAGTCCAGGAATTCAATAAAATAAAAATAGTGTGCTTTGCTGTTTTTGTGAGAGAGTCATTCAATGATTAACAATAATTATTTCTAAATATAGATTCGCAGTAAAATATCGATGATCATAATGCAATTGTTGACTCAGCTCTGTGGGACAATAAGATACATGAATATCTGCTGCAAATGTTTTGATTGGATTAATTGAATATTGGTCTATTATGTCTAAACAGCATGAGATTTAAAATGTGTTTCATGGTTTTAGGATTACAAAATTGACTTATGATTTTTTCCATCAAGCAACATCTAAACATTGTCATGGCCTAATTTTATTATTTATTTTAAGACGCATATAAAACAGAGCGGCAGACGGATTGCACAGATTGTACCAGAAATGAGAAAATCCCAGTCGCCCTTCAAAACGATATTGGACTTTTAATACATCATACAATGAGATGCAATAACAGCAGCTAGTAAGGAAACATAACAAACAAAACAAATGGCCAGTTGTCATTAGTATATATATTATTTTATTTTGGGGGGGCATTTGAGTGTGTGCAATTTTTTTATGTATGTTTTGTAATGTTCCACTGCTTTCTAGATGTTCAATATTGTAAACTTTCTGCTTTCTACCTGTTGTACAAAATAAAAACATCAGTTTGGTATCATCTTTGTAGCACACATTTGTATTAGATTTTCAACAAATGGCTAACAAAATCACCGTTTTGTACACTGCACTTGCATTTTCATAAAATAAAAGTCAGGATTGGCTTGTTGTGTTCTAATGTAGTGTTACAATCATCTGTACCAGTAAATAAAACAAAGACATGGAGTGGGGGAAGTTACAAGGCCTTTAATTGGAGTGAACAAATTTAAGACAATTTTAACATTTAAAATTTCATTTCATGTAAACAATTATTGTTGCAGCATTTCAGCTGGGCAAAGGTTCTTCGTAGTGTCGTGCACATTAGCTTTTACAAACAGTTCTGACTCATTACATATTATACATTCAATGCGCTTAACAATAGCAAATAATTGTTTCATCCTCCAATGCTGCCGCTAAAGTTATTACTTGTAAAAATTCAAAACACAACACTTAAAAGTTTGTAAGACTTTCAGAGTGGCTACTCCGCATTTGGGGCAGAGTGCACGACCTGTTTTTGTTTTTTTAGTTTTTTTATACAGAGCAGTAGTTCAATTTGCGCAAAATTAATGTGTAAATAAAATTATCATTTTGTTTTGTCATTACACTTGGCTCTTTAATTGGCTTTTACATGCAACACCAATCGTACCAAAATCGATGTGGCCACGCATACCAAAAAGAAAATAATCTGATCATCGACACTGGATTGTATCATGTGGCATGTGACATTTCATGGTGTGAAGTCTATAGACGTAGTTGGCTCATCCAAAAATTATTTTCCGTAGCAGTTCACTCAGTTCAGGTCCCACTCATTGACTCATGTGCCCTGTGATTGAGTGGCGACCAATCCTGGGTTTATTCTGCCTCAAATCAGATGTGAAAGGCTCCACCTCCCTAACGCCCATTGACAGGGTGTCGAGAAAGAGGTGGATGGAAATAAATTACATTTTTACTGTGGAATTACTGGTTGTAGCTAAGACTAGACTAGTCCGTCCTTTAAACAACCGTAAAAAAAGGGAGCAATTTGATGACTCAACAGCAACAGACACTGCATACCAAATAGACATATTGGTTTCACCAAATAAAACAAAAACAAAACAAAAGTCTTGCCATGCTCATAAACAAGATGGTTCTTATTATGTGTACGGGAAACAATTTGGGTTATATAATCAAACTGGAAGATTCCAATGTCACATTTGAAACAGATGTGAGTGGAAACAACAACGGCATAAAACCTCTGAGAAGCTGGACAGCCACCCCATACAAAAAATATTTGTGTGTGTGTGTGTGTGTGTGTGTGTGTGTGGGGGGGGGGTAATCTGTTTTGTTTGGCACCATTTCCGAAGCATTTGGAAAAAAAGTGTCATATCTATTTTATAGCACCAACCAACACAAACGAAGCACAGACCAAACTGACTATTTCCCCCGATTTCTTTGTGGGGTGGAGGCGCCTGGTCTGTGTGAATTTTCACACTCACAATCACGTACTCAGGAAGGAAGGCGACTGTTCTCTAGTGATCATCTCTTCAGATAAAACAAAGCTCCTTAATGCGACCTCAATTCTCAAAACATACTCTTAAAAAACATTGAGTGAACTCAAAATTTCAAGGCAACGATCTTTGATAAAACTTTAAGTTGGGCAATTCAATAAAATATTTTAAGTTTTGCAGTTGTAAAAATTGGATTTCTTCACATTAACTGTAAATAAAAGATATAAATAAAAACAACGGCAAATTGTTCTGAAGAAAATAACTTGCTTGCGTTGTTGTGTTCACTAAATGTTAATATTTTCCAATTCTCCAGTACTGTTTTAACCCCCAAAAATACAAGTTGTGTTTTTTACAGTATAGATCGCTAATTGTCAACCAAATAACTAATAAAAGGTTAGGGGAAAACAATTTAGGGGAAACATGCCTGAGACTGGAGACATAAATCAGCCAATCACAGCTGAATTTTGGTCAATTTTAGGCCACATATAAACAAAAAAAGCATTCATACTCACATTCACACCCCTGAACAATTAAGAAACATGAATGAACCTGACATGAATATTTGGATTATACCGCAAACCCCCACATGAGCAAGAGGAGTACAAGCAAGCTCGCATACATTTTTATCACAAGCTTTGCGATTGCATCCACAGGCGCATATGAAATTATAAATATAGTTAAGTATTGTTCTAAAACTGAATAGATCTGTACTAGTTATACTGTATTTTTATGACTTGCCGGTGCTCAATGGGCAGCTGTGTCTGGCTTGCTCAAAAGCCAAGAAATTAATGAACATGGAGTTTGGCTGCATGAGTGAGCTAGTCAGATAACAGTGACATCAAGCAGTTTCAGGTCGAGTGTTTTGTTCCCAGTCA
Source organism: Syngnathus scovelli (assembly GCF_024217435.2). NCBI lineage: Eukaryota > Metazoa > Chordata > Actinopteri > Syngnathiformes > Syngnathidae > Syngnathus > Syngnathus scovelli. Next base: position 15,544,872 of record NC_090848.1, on the reverse strand, counting down.
TTAAATTACCTCGCGATTATCTGTTTGTAACCTACAGTACATGTTTCGTTACTTGGGGAGGTCATCTCTCCAATAAAAACTGATTCAATACATATTTCGATGTCTCGATGCAGTATGATTCAAAGATGGATGATTTTGAAGTAGAAAGATTTGATTCAAATTGGTTTAGTAGGATTTTGATTCTATTCAAAATGGTATGACTTAGTCCAAAAGGTTATGATGTACTGAGTTTCTTCTTGACAGTTGAAAAATGAATGAGTACACTGCACTTTCACTTCGAAAATTATTGAGATGAATCATCTTTTATAGGGTGATATATTAGCTTTGAAGAAAATGCCACACAGACTGAACTGTACCGCAGCAAACCAAATCATAATTCCACTGTATTGAATGGAATCTAATCATTCCACGTTAAAATAAAGCATCCTTAAATCATATTGCACCCTAAGTAATCACGCATATTGAATCATAGAGATGCACACCCCTGATATATATTGTATTCCATTTGGTTCGATTCCATGCACACATATTTTCTAAATCCAGACTGATTTTCAAATTGGTTTACATTACACCTCTTTTAGTTACCATTGTAGTTACTATAGTGGCAGTATAAGTAAACAAGAGGCTTGTTCCAGTTTTATCTTTGAGTATCTAGCGTGGGCGGCTGGTACACCGGTACTTGTGGGTCAACAAGTGGCGGGCGACCTCTGATGAGATCGGCGGCCTTCTCTGCTATCATGATGGTTGGCGCGTTTAGGTTGCCACTAACAATGCTCGGCATGATGGACGCGTCGACCACACGGAGGCCCTCAACACCAAGCACACGCGTCTGGGAGTCCACCACCGCCATCGGGTCGGAGGGCGCGCCCATTTTGCACGTGCACGACGGGTGATACGCACTGTCAGCCTTGTGCCGCACAAAGGCATCAATGTTGGCGTCTGACTGGATCTGGGGACCGGGCTGAACTTCCGGCCCCCGGAACGGGTCAAAGGCTTTTTGGGCAAAGATCTCTCGGGAGAGTTTGACGCATTCTCTGAACTCCAAAACATCGACGTCTGAGAGAAGGCAATGGTGGCGATGAGGGTCAAATATAGAATCAGTGTCGGTTTCTTATGGTACCTAAGTGATGAGAAACGTACCTGTGGAAAGATAGTTGGGCTGCAGAATTGGGTGGTCCTGAGGGTTAGCACTCTTCAACTTCATCCAGCCAACACTCGTGCTTCTCATTGGTCCCACGTGAACCTACGACATTAAAACAGGTAATCAATAACGTACAGGTTCCCAAAATGTTTAGATCTGGGGAGCCCCTACGGGAAATACGTGTCATTATATTAATGAAAATTAAACATAATATGTGTGAGGTTGCAATTGCAATAATATGTCCAAATACTGTGTATATTTTTTGTTTCGCTAATATGTAGTATGTTGGATTCATTCAGGTGTGGGGCACAGACAGTTGTGTCCTCAAAGTGGTCTAAGGAATTTATCATTTTATGATGGATGCACAGTCAGCTTCTCTGGAAGTTTCTGGGAAACTATTGCTGTTTCTGTTTTTCAGAGAGCAGCCGTTATTTTACTTCTGAATGACACGTGAGTTTGAGTGCTCTCTTTCAGTACGGGTGAATGTTATCTGGCCCATCATCCACCCACGCTTCAATCTCCAAGAACATAAACGTACTTTCCATCCCTCCCCCTCAAAGCGAAAATAGACAGCATAGCACACCAACCTGATAAGCTTCTATCTTTGAAGCAACCCGCCCATGGTCAATGACTTGAGAAGGCAAGAAATGAAATTGAATGTCAGGATGTGGGACTTGTGGCCGACTGCGAATAAAACCTCCGCTCTCCAGGTGTGCCGTTGCTCCGTAGCCTTGGTGACAAATGACAATAAGAGAAGGAAAACAATGAGCTCACTGTCACTGCCAGATTTGGAACTGTCCTTTATGAGTACTTACGGCCGTGACCGATATAGTAGTACGATAACAGTAACGTAATAAATGTAAGAAGTTAAACACTTTCAAATTCTATCAAGGAAAAATATTGCCCAAAACTCCCCAAAAAGTGCAATAAACAAATCAAAAACTTTGGACAGTAAGTGTAAAATTTGTTTTTATGCAACATTGCTCGAGTTGCTTGAAAACAAATGCGGTTTCAGTTTTGAATCATTTACTATATGATGAATTATAAAATCATATTTTGCATCACTGTTGAAATTTGTACTGTACACTCATTTGTTGAATGGGTACAATATCAAGAAAGAAAATGACCCAACAAAGTGCTTGCAATCTTTGACCCGTGTATGACTAATCTGATTATATAGTAATTCTGCACATGAGAGTATTACCAGTGAAAATAGAGAGCCACTCCAGGCCAATTTTGACCATGTGGAAAGGTTTCTGGGCTTTGTACAGCGTGATGGGCTGAGTGCATTTCTGCTGGACGTATAACTCCAAATGATCCTGCAGGTTGCTGCCCACACCTGAGAAAACATTCTCAACATCAAGCTCTCCTCTTGACCAAGCATATCTAGTCTCAAAATGTTGTGAAATGTACCTGGTAAGTGTTGGACCACAGGGATGCCATGTTGCTTCAGGTCATCGGCGTTTCCTAAACCGGACAACATGAGAAGCTGCGGTGTGTTGATGGCGCCGCCGCTCAGGATCACCTCTTTATCTGCGAAGACCTGACAACAGCTGATTTGTGAGTTTGTAAATTGATAAAAGTTTTTTGCATCTACAGTGAATCTGAAAGTACTCACAGGGCAGTGTTTTAACACCTTATTAAATGTAGATTCAATTAATTTCACACGCATCAATTCAACTTTCTGTCTGTGTGACCTGTTTCGTCTCTCCTTTCTGTAGATATTCCACGCCCACAGCTCGGTGGCCATCAAACAGGATCTTGGTGGTCAAGCAGCGCACCTCTGTCTTTAGATTGGGTCGATCCAGGACCGGTCTCAGGTAGGCACTGGCTGTGCTCCACCTCTTCCCTGAAAATTATTTAAAATATAAAACACAAGTACGGTTTGATATTAAGGCATGGAAAAAGTTACATCTATTTGGTGTTCTAAATGACTGTTCTAAATGCTAATAGACCTTCAAGTTGTGGTAGTTCTGTGGCTCCTTTACCTTTAAAAATGGTCATGTCCATCCAACCCAAGCCTTCTTGTTGGTATCCATTCATATCTTCAGTGAAGGGGTAGCCCGCCTGCTGCCCTGCCTCAATAAAAGCCTTGTGAAGAGGATGGTTAGTCTTCCCTCTGGACACGTGCAGTGGGCCACTATCTCCGCGATACCTGCAAAGTGGGAATACAGTGTAGGTTTTCCAAATCTGAGTCGAACCCATCTTTGACTGCAATTACATATTACCAAGAAAGACTAAGACACCCAACGCTTGCATAATTGTTACTGATCAGTACTACTGAAATAGTGCTATATGACTCTGCATCATTTGTATATTTATTGATGAGCAAATGTTTTTGTTGCAGACCTGTCGCCGCCGAGTTCATGACACTGCGCCTTCTTGAAGTAAGGCAGGCAGTGGTCGTAATCCCAGCCCTCGGCTCCTTCTCTCTGCCACCGGTTGTAGTCTTCAGCGTGCCCGCGGATGTACACCATGGCGTTGAGCGAAGACGAGCCGCCCCAGACTCGCCCCCTTGGCCAGTACATGACCCTGTTGTCCATGTGGGCCTGAGGCAAAGTGTGGTAATACCAGTTGTACCTGTGGGAGGAAGAAAGGTGCCAGTGTCACCAGTGTTTAGACGGTGGGAAATATTCACAAGTTAAAAAGACCTCCTGGAATGATTGTGTTCCCCATTATGTGTTTTATTACACTACCCATTATCACTCTTAATTTAAACTTATTATATTTATATATTGTATTTCAACTAAGACACATGCCCAGTTTCTAATCATTGTGTCTCTTCTCATATGGGTCAAAAGTTTTCAACGGTATCAAAATGACCAATCGATACCATAATACTTTTTGCCACCCTCGTTGTGTGCTAAAGTGCGAAGGACATTGATACACATGTTCAATTAATTAGTTTGGAGGTGACAGTGAGTCATGCCATGCTGAGATAACACATTAGTTACGTCATCTGAGGTTCTCACCAGCCAGACTTTACTGGAAACACAAGCTAGATCGAGATTCATGACCTCACTGTTGTTAGCCGTAAAACTTGGATTGAATGTGATTACTGACTCCCATACTTGTCATCACAAAGGTTATAGGTCAGCGCAGCCGGCATGTGGATCTTCCATGACAACCGTACACTGCCGAACAGCAAGTCTTTTGGCCCGGCTTCTAGCAGCAAGGCTGACTCCTGGGCATCCTCCGTGAGGCGGTTGGCGAGAACGCAGCCTGCCGACCCCGCCCCGATGATGATATAACTGTATGATTTCTGATGGGCTGCAGACGACACTGAAGACGATGACGCTAGAGTTCGATGAGGGTTTGCGATACTGACACATCCGTAACGGTGCGAGACGGCGCCAGGGAGACGAATCCTCGGGACAAACCGCCGATCAGGAACATGGGTAAAAAAGCTCCTGCTGTATGCTGAACATCTCCCACTCACAATTCGTCTCGCTCCAGCTAGGCCAGGAACGACCACCGACAACATCCTGCTTCTGGGTGTGATCTTTTCATACACTGGTCAGCTGTTGGTGGAGACCAGAGCAAACATTAGAGCAGCGATTTTTGAATGTTGCACCACTATTTGTACTCCGGCTCCCTCTAGTGGTATGAAATAGAATCACTCAATGAAAGGTTATAACTTAACGTAACATAACCTTTGAAGAGACCCAAATGTTTTTTGGAGATACATTTGGTTAGTTAGTTATCATTTAGTTATATTTAGTTGTAAAAACTTTTAATTAAATATTTTAGGGGTTTTTATTTTCTTATATTTAAATGCAGTTTCACATATGGCTACAATGATATTAAATGGTAATAAAACCTCATTTTTGATTTAACAAGGAATACCTTGCTATACTCATCGTCATTATGGTGGAATTATAGAGTTAAGTATTTATGATGGTGTACTTGTTTTAAAGTTTGACAATCATTACATTAAAGTACACATTTAGTCAGACCTCAAATGAAATTGTAAGGTTTAGAGAAAAGGTTTAGAGAAAATAACCATATGAGCAAAATTTGGCATGGCTAATTCTTGTGATACAATATCAATGCCTCAGTGTCAAATTTCTTTTATTATAATCCAGGATGTCTCATGGTTCCTGGTGGTAGCACTTCCCAAGAAACTATATAAGAGACCCGACAAGCAATGCATAATAAAGTCAATCTCGTGCAAAAATAAAACGACTGCCCGGAAGCCAGAGTATCTGGCCAAAACCACTCAAGCATGAAAATAAAGAACATGCATGTGATTCAAAAGTAAAATTGCTCAACTGTCAGTTAGATGTGCTCGCCACTAGCTCATGCCATACTGCCCAATTTGACACTTAGACGGAGTAATTTGTGTTAAACTAAGCCGTTATAGCATTGTATGTGACCCTTTTAAGATGCTGACCGATGGTCACTTATTAATTTCACAGGTAACAAATGTTTAACTTGGTCTGCTCTTGTTTGGATCTGAACAGGATTTAATAATGTCCTTTGCTACTAGTGTTCAAGCAAGAGCTACAACAGCCCCTCTTAATGTATAAGTGGTGGGTAAAAGATATTCTCAAGTGCAGACGGTGGCACATGTGGGCCATGTATCATATAACCAGTTTACAATTTCAAATTCAATTCTGCCATCAGCCTGAAATGTCAAGTTACTCTATTTGTGAACTGACATGTTGAAAACAAAAAAAAAAAAACAAAAAGGGTAAGGGGAAAATAAAGTTCAGTATTGCAGTACTGGAGTTTTAAAAAAAAGTCTACACATCGAATCCAATTACGCAACATTTGGCTTATCAGCGTCTGGGTCCACTGGTGTGTTTCTTGTTGGCTGACCCACTTAGCACTACAGAAATATACGTTAAAATAAATAAAACACATCATGCATTTTAATCATGTAAATGAGGCATTACACATTCAGTGATTCTCCAAAGTTGTTGATTTTAGTTTAACAGCCAAAGGTTAGCAGCAGAAATCAAAGCGCACCAGGAACGCCTCAGTGGCACATGTTTATGGACGTCATATAAAATCACGTCAGTGGCATGCATGCAAAACAGACGGCAATCAAGTGCAAGAAGTTGCAGAAATAAATAGCCAGCTTACCGTTTGAGGGCCGAATGGAGCACAGCACACGACAGAGCGGCTCGAGTGGGAGGAGCCTGGACGGAACCAGCGGACTCCGCATGCATAAATACAAACACGGAGAGCAGAGCACATTTAACGTTCACATCTCAATTCCACAATTAAAGTCATGAGAAGGCTGAAACTTTTGGTCTGCTTGCATCTTGTGGCTCTGGTGACGTCACACGACATTGTAAGTTGCCTTGCTTTATGAATAGCTCCATGACAGGTCCATTGAAATGTCAAAATAATGAGAAATGTTGTGCTATATCCTTCCAGAGCGTCAAGTGTCATGAAAATGATGGTACGTATCTTCTATGTTTCTTATATGAATACCGAGGACAGAGGTGACAAAAGTACCCACACTCTGTACTTTAGTAGAAGTACAGCTATTTAAAAAAAAAAAAAAAAAAACCACTTGAATGATCACCATTTTACTGTCAAACCCATTTTGATCATTTGGGATGATTTGTAAAATAAAAACTTCCTTAAGTATTACTCTCTTTTACATGTGAAATATATTAATAGCGTTGCTAAGATTTTTCTTCCCTGCTTATGACACCTGTTTACATGGGCACTTGTTGCTAGGCAGTTATTAAGTATCACATCTGTTTAAATGACAAAAGAGCATCTGAGTCATAGTGGGGTTACATGGCAAAGAAAGTACTGTAGTCATGTTTAAAATAGTAATAATAATAATAACTAAAAAAAGTTCTGAGTTGTCTTAATTTTGTGATTGATTTAATCACTGTTCTGTATGTGACGTAAAATATAGAATGGCAATGTCTCCTTGTCTATATAGTGTGATAGATATTGTCGAATGCATAAAGAAGAATGGTCTCTTTCTCCAGATTTCCCTCCCTCAAGTGAGAACAGTCCATCTCTGCTGGCAGACTTGAAGGTTGAGCCGGTAAAAGTGTCAGGAATAGACATGATAAACATAAGCTGGGCAATTAACATTGATGGTAAGGCTCGTTAAGTTCCTTTGTATTTAAAAATATTCACAATGATGTTTGAAATCACTTGTTGCATGGTATGAAGACTAGAGACTATGTTTTGCAAAAGTTAAATTTCAATCTATAATAGCTTACAATTCATCCAAGCTATGTGAAATTGAGTTGACTTTTCCTCCAATCTCTAGAAATCAGATGTATCATGTCATTTCTTGTCTCTGTGTAGCTAGCGTAAAATACCTGATTGGCACGCGCATTAGGGGAACGGAAGTCCACCTCTGTGAATACTTTCCACCTTTTGCCGAGTCTAACCTCACTGGGATACATCAGGTATTACAACAGAGATAGATCCACTGATTGTATTGCTGTTTCCACAATGTCAATGTCTCTCCTACGCTGAATTTAAAAGTAATGAGAGAAGCCATCGTATTCCCATTGGCTGGGAATTAGATGGAGTATGTTCACTCCCACAACAGCGCAAACGTCCCTTCACGAAATTACCAAAAGAAAGAAAGCGCCACCCATGCGCACAGTTAGACGGCTGCGCTTGCATTGCGCTGGGCATGAAAATAAGCACTTTGTATAAGAAATGTAGAAGTTCCAAAAATTATTTTTACAATACGATTGTATTTTCTGTCTGTCCCATTTAGAAATGGTTTCATTACTTAGTGAGTGAAAGCTATGGCTCTTTGATCCTGGTGGCCAACCTTCCTTTGCCACCACTGGGAAGTGGCCTTTCTTATAAGTTTGCAAAAATCATCACTACTCAAGCTACACCGAGTAAGTACACTTTAGTAGAAATTCCTCAATCCATGATAATACTGTTACATTTAGTAGACCAATCATGACTGCAAATGTTGAACTGATGACAAAAGAAAAAAAGAAAAGAGGGTGGTCCTGGTGTGGAGGGAATTAAATCGTTATATTTTAAAATGTCCCTGAGTGTTATTGCACCCCATGTAATGCGATACTTGGCAAATTGTCATTTACGAGCGATGCAAACTGGACACTGCGTCAATCGGTACTAATCAGTTTGACGTTCCAGATGATTTGTTGTTACTTGGACTTTGATTATGTTAGATAATTCTGGCTTTGGAAGCTTTTACATGCAGTTACATATTAATAATCATGACAAGCTAGCCGTACTGTAATCAAATGAAAACGCAATCGCACTGAATGAAAAATAATTGAATCATTCTCCTGTACTGTTGTGTGCTGTTCTTGATGCTCAGGCCAAAGTATCAAGACGGTGCAATAAATAGTTTGACGTTTTAATTGTGGCAGGGCCTTTTATTGATGCAACTGGGTCAAGATATTGGAATAAACATTTTGGCTTTGTCCTGTATTTTTTTTCCAGGTCTCGCACCAAATCCAACAAGTTTTCCTACAGGTAAGGAATCGTAAAACCATATTTACATAATGATAATAGTAAACATGAACTAATGTAAAATCCATTCCTCTCCAGCTGATGTTACTGATATCGCCACAGGTATGACATAAAAACAACATGTAATAGCAGAAAATAAAACAGCATACACATTAATATGTATTGCAACTTCAGTTTATATGATAATTAATTTAGTAACTATTTTTGCACATAATGACTACATCAAAATGATTTTCCATTTGTTCATTGGTGCAGATCCTAAAAACAACTTCACCAGCATTTTGGTGAATGTTTATCTGGGATTGGCTGTTTTGATGATCCTAACTTCTGTCTACATTATCTGTAAGTTTAAAATCTCAAGACATAAATAGGAATGTTGTAAACGAGACCACTACTAGACACCAACACACTGAATACTTCACAACCTATTTACGTATTTCTTACAGATAAAAGGTGTGGGACTAACTTGGCCATATCAGTGGGGTTTAAAAGTTTACCAACCTCAGTGGAAGTTCCCATCCATGTCCTCTTGGTGTATCCCCCTGAAAATGGAGCCTTCCAGAAGGCTGTGATGGCCCTGGCAGAATTCCTGCAGAACCATGCAGGCTGCAGCGTTGCGATCGATGCATGGCAGCAGAGCAGAATTGCACGTGATGGTCCCATGCGTTGGCTGGCTGACCAAGTCAAAGCTGCACAGCGTGTCCTCATCGTGTGCCCGTCGGTAAGATGTCAAATTTATGTTGGTGGTGAATGTAGTATTTGGTGATGCAAATGAACACTTGTGTCCAAACAAAATTTGCATCTACTGCGCCATTCTGTACACCCATCTCCATTTTTCTACTGACCAAAGGCACATATTTAAAATTGGAAAAAAATCAAAGCACACAACTAAGCCAAAATGTCTGGCCTCCATGAAGTGGACTTTGCAAATTTTCCCTGTTCTTGAGCAGGTTTTCTTGCAGAGTTAAACCAATATATTTGTTTACTGCATTATGCATTTTGCCGTCATTGATCCATGATGTCAACTATGGTGCTTTCATTGCAGTCAAACCACCCTACCTCCACTCCCATATCCACCACCATGGGGGGAATCGCCATACCGGCTGCAGCGCACGACCTATACCCTCTGATCCTCAACATGGTTGCAAGTCGCGCTAAGAGTGCTGATGAGCTCGCTAAGTTCTGGGTGCTGCAGCTAGGTGATCACCAAGAGAAGAGGCCATGTAACCTGGCTCCAGAACTGAGAGCATGCAAGCTTTTTTGTTTACTGAAAGATCTGAACAAACTGTGCCGCAGTCTGCACACTCAAAGACAAGATGGCAAAAAGAGCTTGACTCTATTCCTGAGACCTGGGCTAATTGACAATAGGTATGACAGTATGGTGAAGTTAAAAGACTCTGTTGAAAAAATAAGGGGATGTTTATTGATTTCGAAAGAGACATTACCGGACAATTCTGTGATCATCACTGTTTGAATATTTAGTTTGGACTAATATTAATAATCCACATAGTTGAACCTATGGAATTATAAAAAAACAAAAATCATATATATTTTTTTAAGTACAGAAGATTCCATTCATGTTTTACATACGGTTGTGCCTATTTATTCTGAACAGCATTTTTTGGGTAGATTCTTGCATCTGTCTGACTACAAGTATTAAACATAAATAATAAATTAATAAGACATGCCATGCCAGAACGTATATTTTAGGAGCAACTATGCGAATCAACTGGATAAGACAGCAGTGTACTGTATTTTGACAATGCATAAAATATAAATATGCTTTCATGTTTTTGTTATTGTTTTTTTTATTTAAATTTAAATAATTTATGTTACAAACTTTAATTATTTAAATTTAAGTTTGAGTTTTGTTAAAGTTAAATGGTAAGTTTGTTCGAAACGGGGTTCTTTTTCCGGTGGGAGGAACTCGTTTTGTGCCACGTGACCAAACACGGAAGTAATGTCTTGCCTCATACGGATGCGCTGAAGTCTTAAAAGGAATTTCGATAAAAGGAATTTTTGTTTGCTATTTGAAACAATTTGGGAAAGTTAATCGATCGATTGGTACTGGGAACATGACCCAAGCAGAGAAAGAGCAAGATAATGGAAAGGAAAAAGAAAAAGAGCGCGACAAAGAGAAGGAGAGGGAGCAAAGAGGAGTGAAAAGACCCATTGCTCCACCGAGCATCCCCGAGCCCCTCCAGGAGGTGAGCTGGCGAGTCCCATTTTCATAGTTAGTATTTGATGAATCAATTAATCAAATTGTTCCACCTCAATTTTTTCTTCCACAGCAAATACAGAGCAACTTTGTAATCGTCATCCATCCTGGATCGAGGACGCTGCGTATTGGGCGAGCGACGGACAACCTTCCGCTCACGATTCCACACGTGATAGCACGTCGCCACAAACAAAGTGGCCAGCCCCGATACGAAGATGCCTGGCTGCTCAGGGACGGTCTAAATGTGCGTAGGATGTCATATGTAACCCGTAATGACTTGATTTATCATTGTCATTGACTGCATCCTTCCACATGTTCTGTCCCAGAAACCTGAGAGTAATGAACAGAGACAGAATGGGCTTAAAATGGTTGACCAGGCCATTTGGTCAAAGAAGATGTCCAATGGAGTGAGGAGGACACCAGTGTCTGCTGAGCAGGTGTGTGTGTGTGTGTCAAGAACTAGATCTGCACCGGGAAACCCAACTTTAAGACCACCATCTAAAACTACTATTGCATTACATTATGGTGCTTGACAAAGCAGTTTAATACTTTGTGAACTCACTTGCAGAGGTCTAGTGACACATCGTGACACAAGTTTTCCGTCTGTATTCAGGCAAGAGCATACAACTGTCAGATCCGTCCAGCCGTGCTAGACAGCAACTCTCGGGTGAAATGGACCAACACATCTCACCACCCGCCTTATTTGATAGGAGAGGAGGTAAGTGCAAGAGTCTGCATGAGAATGAAGAAGTTTGATGGCAGCTCACTGTCTCTGCCTCTTCCCGCCATCACAACGCAGGCCGTGTATGTGAAACCAACAGACTCTTATGACATCCACTGGCCCATAGTTCGAGGTCAGCTCAACGTGCACGCCGGCCCTGGAGGCTCACTAACTGCTGTCCTGGCTGACCTTGAGACCATCTGGAGTCATGTTATTCAGAAGAACTTGGAGATCCCGCTCAAAGACCTAAAGGTGGGAAACATCAAAAGTTGAATTTAGTTTTTTTGTTTTTTTACATGCTGTGTAGACAAACGTCTTGCGATGCAAGTCTTATATGGATGATTAATCAAGCCTCTGTTAGGAATGCAGTTTCAGACGAATTGCCCTTGAGCTTGTTTACCAACCTCAAATCAGCCCCACGGGTGCTTGAGAAACCTCAACTTTTCACACATTGTTATTGAAGAAAAAAAAATCTATGATAATGTCTTAACTTCACAAAATAATGTTCAATGACCGTTGTCAGTATTACAGATGCATCCTTTTGGTTCCCGACATCTACAACAGGCAGCATGCCAAGGAACTGGTCTCCATGCTCCTGCTTAATATGGGCTTCTCAGGTATTCTGCTTGCGATACCTTCAGGTCAGCCTCCGACAGTCGTCTTACTTTTTTTTGGGCGATATGTGTCTGTACGTGTACAGCAATCATAGTGCACCAGGAGTCAGTGTGTGCGACATTTGGCAGTGGGTTGAGCAGCGCTTGTGTCGTAGACGTTGGAGACCAGAAGACCAGTCTCTGCTGTGTAGAGGACGGAGTTTCCCATCGGAACTCCAGGTGAGGATATTTGTTGGGATGTCATTTTTCTAATCATAAATATGTGCCTAGGCTGAAGAAAAGTTGGGAAGCACAACTGCAGGAGCTAGAAAATAAAAATCATGAAATAATATATAAGTCATATAAATAATTTACAAAAATACTGGCATACCTAGAACAAAGAAAGGGAATGGAGTGAGATTCTTCAACGTGAGTGCGCCTTATTTATTTTTTTAATTAATCCTTAATAATGGGTAACACGTTTCTGTTTGTAATTTTGTCAACCATAATTTCTAGATCATTCACTCTCTATTATAACCTTCACAGGTTGTCTTTGGCGTATGGTGGTGCAGATGTGACCCGCATTTTATTCTGGCTCCTGCAGAGGGCAGGATTTCCCTACAGAGACTGTCAGTTGTCCAGCAGATTGGACTGTCAGCTACTACAACATATAAAGGAGACACTCTGCCATTTGGACCAGGTGTGTGAGCCAAATATTACAGAACTTTAGGTGTTTGTCTTTTAAATTGAGTACCGTCACTGTCCAATGGTGTCATTGGCTTTATAATAATATACAAGTTACATTTAATGCAGTGGTTTTTAAGAAGTACAATATAGGTCGCCATTGTTGTGTATGTCACAATGTCTATCTTCTTGTATGCAAACCAATTAAAAATATTTTCCCCGGTTCCATTAAGGACATATCTGGACTTCGAGATCATGAATTCCAAACCCGTTTCCCAGATGCCCCAGCTTTTTTATTCCAGGTTCGCTTAGGCGATGAAAAATTACAGGTACTCAAATCATAACTCCATTTTGTGTTGGCTCCCACATGACCTTATTATTCATTCCCTTGCATAAAATAGGCGCCCATGGGACTGTTCTACCCCAGCACGTTTGGTATCGTCGGTCAGAAGATGACATCGCTACAGTTTCGTTCTCAAGGTGACTCAGAAGACCCTCATGATGAACTTTATTTATTGGCCACGCACAGCAAACAAGACCAGGTAAAAAAACAACAACTGTATATTGTACTGTATTGGAAATGCACACATCATTTCTGCTGTTCCTCATTTTTTTTTTCTTATCGTTCTCCAACAGTCTTCCAAGAATGCTTCGGACCGCAAGGTGCTCTCAAGACAAGGCGGCGCGTTAGATGGCGACGCGAGTGGTCAAGGAGGCATTGGTGAATTGTCAGAACTGCCCAGGAGCAGCGGCGGCAGCGGAGGAATGCAGGCTGAGACGGATATTGGAGTCACCCAGGGAGAGTGCCTGATAGGAGTGGGGGAGGCGGAGGAGGCCCTCTCCACGCATCTCTCCAGGAAGACTGCAATCATGAACCAGTTTGAGGGCAAAGCTCTCGGCCTGGATAAAGCCATATTGCATAGCATCGACTGTTGTGGTAATAAAAACACGCAATGAAGAAAGCATTCATTGAAGAAAGTTTGTAGAAGTAAAGTGCTGTCTTGTCGTTTGAAAGCCTCGGACGAGACCAAGCGAAAGATGTACAGCTCCATCCTGGTGGTGGGTGGAGGGCTCATGTTTCATGGCGCTCAGGAGTTTCTACTTCACCGCATAATCAACAAGATGCCACCGTCTTTCAGAAGGCTTGTGGACAATGTGGAAGTGATCACAAGGCCAAAAGTAAGTAGCACATTAGTCATAATTTTCTTCTCTCTGTGTGTTTATTTTGCTTCCTCAATTTCATTTGATTCTATGCAGGGATTTTGTCTGATAATGAGTAATATGCAAGTACAAGCTTATTGGTTTAACTTAAAGAATGTAGAAATTTCCATGTGGTGAAAAGATATCCACTGCTCTCCTACTGCACTGTTTGTTGACATGCAGGATATGGACCCTCGACTGATATCATGGAAGGGGGGAGCTGTGCTGGCTTGTCTGGACACAACACAAGAAATGTGGATCCACCAGAGAGAGTGGCAGCGGTTTGGTGTTCGAATGTTACGTGAGCGGGCTGCTTTTGTCTGGTGAAAGTCATGGAAACAGACTGGTGAAAATCTAAGGACAAGACCCAAAAATATTTCAGACAAAATTGAAGTAAGTACTGTTGTACATTATCAGTCAGGCATTCGGACTACTTATCAAGTGTCCCCTTTTGAATCTTGTGGGGGAAAATGATAACTGGAACACTAACTATACATCATTTAATTGACATTGGAAAACAAATAGAGGTCTTGCTTTGATATTGATGAAGGGTCTTTGAATTTTGAGTCGGATGCACTTACTTTTGTGCAGAAAACTCCTACAAAGCTTCATAGGTGTCACTAACCTTATTGAGATCTACTTTCATGTCGCCATGAAGTCACCACTCAAGTTTGTCACCTCGTGACTGCAACATTCTTTTTCTAACTGCATAGTGTAATTCTCAAATAAACTAGAATAAAAATATGACAATACTGTATTACAGTAACTCATTCCTTGGATAAATCACACATTTTCAACTTGTTTTAAAAGATAATTTATTTTAATGAAGTTAATCATATTTAATATCTAACATCATGTGTCATTAACTTCAATAGAGCACAAAAAGCAAAGAATATTGCAAATAATATCATGAAAATAACTTCAGTGAGAGAAATAAGAAAAATAATGCAGTAGGGATGGGGGGTGCGATCGATGAGCTGCCAAATCAGCCAATATGGTTCCTATTTATAGGAATTCCCAAAAAGGCGTCAAAAAACTACTTAGGCAGTGGCGGCTCAAGAAGTGGGGCTTCACCACTGTGACTGCCAGTCTATACAGTAGCTGGGCCCACGCCTACACACACAGTGTAGGCGTTTACCTACACAAAAGAAAACGAGGTCATTCCAACATGAATGCAACATTATATATTCATATTATTCAAGAATGCAAAATATGTACCTGCAAGCGCTTGCACCTTTACTAAACTCACGCTTGAGTAGTCTGTAGTCATACGAGTGGTAGTTTATCAAAACTGAACCTTATGGGCTATGTAAAGACATTTATTACTAGAGATACAGCACTTGTGTTGGGCCTTAGTGGGTAGGCTATATGTGATGTTGTGGCCAGTGTGTTTGTGTGTGTGTGCATGTGTGTAATTTCACCTTCCTCATCCTCCTCCCCCCATTGGAGGAGGACTGGGCCCACCACCAAAGTTTATTCTTCCAAACCGCCTTCGGCCCCCAGGGGGACCTGGAGGACTGTACGAGACAGACAAATGCCAAATGAGGCTTAACTCTTAATTTTGTGTAAAAAAAAAGAAAAAGACATTAAACGGCAATCATACAGTGAATCCCCGCTATCCACAGGATGTGGGTCAAAGTGTGAAAATCGGCCGCACCTCAAATGGTTTATACTCTACTGGAGATGCCACAAGATCAAATGCAAAATGACAAAAGCAAATGACTAATTTTGTCTAAATACGGCTCTTAACTCCTTCAGAAGCAAGGTGCCATCAAATGGTGCCAAAGGAATACTCATACTGCTTAGGACTGAGCACAAAAACAACACATAGGTGACTTTTTCAGCGGTTAAAAAATCCACCAATAGGTGACTTTTTCAGCGGTTAAAAAATCCACCAATAGGCAAAGGCTGAACTGCAAATATGTAGGGATTCACTGCAATATAACCACTACTACCGAAGCTTACATACCCTCTGCCATCAGAAAACCGTGACGAGCCACTCCGTCCATCTTTTGTCAGGTCTGGGTCAATTATTGTTTTAAAACTGGTGGGGAGAAAAAAAAAAGTCAACTGTTTTTGTACTAGGACAAAAGCAAATATACAATTTATAAATTATATTAGAGAATCTGAAATGCAAATGGTTTCATTCTAAGTAAAGGACTCAACTCTCTTTACAGATGGGTTACATCAACAGTATAGCAATATGGATACTAATTATTTATGGAAGGATTCATAAACTGACTTACAACAGGCCAAAAAACTCCACAGCTCCCCAGAAGAGGTCAACCACTAAAGACAGTCGCCATGGTGACTGGCTCCGGCTGTCCAGAACTTGACCTGGCAAAAAGAGGGTCCAGGTAAGAATATAGTGTGATATACTACAGGGTGTTGTTCCGTATGTCTGGACACACAGGCAATGTGGAGTGATTCAATTGAGGTCTCGTGAATCTTCCAAAAAAACCTCCAAATAACAAATGTTGGAACTCATGTTGCAGATGTTCATATTCTAATTCAAGATTCAAGAGTTTTTTTTGTTGTTGTTGTTTTTTTTAATGTTGAAAATGTGCATCTTGAAATAAATCTAATTCGAACAACGCCCGAATGAGGCGACTCAAACCAATAGCCGAAACGATGGACATAAAACACAGAGCAAATATACACTGGCTTGCAAATTAATGTTAAAAACGACAAAATATTGTTTGTTTTTGAGAAGCAGGGCAAGTTAGCAAACACGCTGGTTAGCGGCTATAAACGCTAACTGTCAAACTTTCGACTCGCCCCATACATTAAACTGTAAAACACGTTTCAATTAAAGTCCCAAGGCATACTATGTGATGGAGACATTATGTATAAGATAAAATCGATAGAATATATCAGAAACCACTCACCGTTCGACACGTACACCATTTTCAGGGAACTAACAACAAACGCACTTGCGTTGACACATGACGTTCACTTCCGGGTTCATATGTGACGAAATACCGCGACAATTATTACAATCTGTCAACAAGACAAGTCATCAGAAATGTTCGGTGTATAGTTTTATCTTTTTTTATTTTATTTTTTTTTTAGGATTTGAACCCAAAATAAATATAAGTTTTTGTGTGTGCAGTAAGCAATTGGTCAGTTTCAAACTTGAGTTAAGGTTTTAAAGTAGGCTTTCAAACAAGGGTTAGGGTTTTAAAAATAGGGTTTGAAACCAGGGTTGGTTGGGTTATCGGGGTTAGGTTACGGATTAGATTTAGGGTTGGGGTTTGGAGCTAGGGTTAGGGTTTGGAAGTAGGTTTTAAACTAGAGTTAGGGTTTGGAAGTATGGATTCAAACTAGGTCTAGGGTTTTAAATACTGTTAGGGTTTCAAAGTAGTGTTTTTTTGCAGTAGATTTTCCTGCTATGGATTTTCACTATAATGGGAGGTGTTTCTTGTGCAAGGTAACCACTTCTATAGTACTATAGTCACAAATACAACAGCTAAAGACCATCTAGCAGTTCAGCATTGACAGCCCAAGGATACTTTTGGTCATGTTTTGGCGCAATGCCCAATCTACCTTTTTTACGTATATACACGGCCCTCAAATAACATCTATTGTTCAAAATTACAGGATAAATACCTTGTTACCTGATACTGTTTACCTACACTTAAGTGTCCTTGATTATGAGGTTCTTTATGTGCTGTGAATTGGAGTTGAAACATACTTAAAGATGCATTTGAGGTGCATTCAAACATTCTTGCTGTTATACTTGTATTGCAGAAGCACCATGTCGCAAAATAGACCTTTATTTCTACATTTCCAAAACATTACAAAATAATATGAAGACAAGAAAAATAAATTACACTGGAGATTTTCACAATGTTCGCTCCCATTATTTAAACAGTTTAAACTAATTATTTTACAGTGCTTCTCCATAAGCTATCCGAGTATCTTTCCATCCAGGGCAAAGTGTAAACATAAAAACAGAAAATAGATTATAAACAAATATTTACTCGTGTCGTCGGAATGTTTGTGTGCACTGCAACACTGGAGCATCATTGATGAAGCCTTGCATGAAGTTTTGTGTCAGAGCCAAAAATGGACTCAGTGGCTCACTTTCAACAATAACAAAGAGCAGGAGGGCGACTACAACAAACACCACAAATTGGATATGGATGGGAACCATTCGGTGCTCAATTTCACTCCTCTCCTTAGTGGTGGGGCTGATTGGAGGGCTTGGGGAGCTCAGTTGTTTGGGCCGCCCGGCTGCACCCTTGATAGGTCTTCGACAGGTAGCGCTATAACAAAAGGAATGTAAGCATGAGGTTCAAAGGGATAAAATCTTGTATAGAAAGATCACAATTGAAACTAATTGAGGGACTTCCTGACCAAAGTCTCTAATGCTGTATGTCCAGGAATTAAGTACTCTCTACAAATACTTGTACTGTAGTTTCTTAAGATACAATTAATGACATGCACTTCTGCCAAAAAGTCAGACACATTTGACTTTCAAGTTCAAGATGATCCCAAAATGAACCAAACTTTCCAGTTGATTTGTTTCTCTAAACTTTTTAACGCAAATCCAACTGTTCAATGTTTTATGAGTTCTTGAAAACTTGCTGCTCTTACTTCTTAATTCAAGCACTAAGGCTGCAGTGTCCACTTGTGTTAGAATTTACCTGAATCTTGTACTTGTAGGCTCGATGTCAGGGAGCAGGTCCTTCTTGGGTCCCTGTAGAAGCAGAAGATCGAATTACTTACAAAAATAAGTTGAACTGGAGACACTGTTAAGGAAAGGAGCAAAACAAGCTAGAAAATACAAGATACAAGATTTATATAATATAAAAATCATGCTACATTAATAATCCAATCAAACAAATGAGAAGCAAACATTAACCAAAAGTGTGTTCTTGTAACCATCGTATAGATGCCTGCAAATAGGATGGGTGCACCTTCGTTTCCTGGTTAGGACTAGATTCTTTGGGTACGAAGTACTGAGATGAACTGGGTTCTGCCACAAGGATGTCCGACTAAAAGAAAAATGTATACGAGGATTACATATTCCACTTCAAACTGAATCCAAGATTTGTGGACGTCGCTCTCCTGCAACTCGCTGTTGACCTCTCCATCTGTTGTTTTGTTTGATTGTAGTGAAAATCATTGTGTGAGCACTCTAAATAAGGCAAATACCTCTTCATCATTTTCAGTGGTGAAGTTCTCTGAGGAACACTTGGGATCTTGGATTGATTGTTCCGAGACCTGCCAGATTAAAACGCTATTACAACGTTTCAGTGACAGTACAAGGCTATTTTAACAACAACCATTTCACATTTTAATCACACAACTTAAATTTAAATTACATACAACTGATTTTCAAAGGTGAAAAAAAAAAAAGCCTTTTGTTTTGTGACCCTCACCATGCCACCAAGCAGAACATTTCAATTCTGGTAAAAAAAAAAAAAAAGTGTACCTGTGATCCTAATCCCGAGTTTTGATCTAAAGATGACGCTCCACTTGTGTCTTCAGGAACCACAAAAGGGCCGTCACTTTGTGTTGATTTTGAAACTTTTTCCAAAGTCGGCTTGTGACAGAGATCAGAGTTTCTTGAGCCACAAGCTGCATCGTGCTACAGCACAAACAAGATAAATATATAAAATATAAATGGAAAAAAGAAAAGAAAGAATGTTCTCTACATTGAGTTACCAGTCTACTAGATGAAGTTAAAAAGCACTGCTGGTAAATATCCTCAGAGAGTATGTCCACCTGTGGAGAAAGGAAGTAGTTAGCATCATGAAACACTTTATTCAATTTCATTACAACTGTAGTATTTAAACACATTCTATAAAAGATTTGGGATATTTAGAAAATAATTTAGCATCATCTCAAACACCTGGGTAATGGCCATGTGTCCCAATACATTTGTCTACATGATAAATGTCAAACTATCTCCCACCTGAGTGTATTCTTCCATCGGTTCTTCTTCCAGGCTTGATCCTTTGGAACGTATCAGAAAAACCTCATGAAGGATGGTCATCAAGTGTTTTGATAAAATGGAAAACATGAAGTGGTCATTCAGTACCCGAGTCACTGTCATCACTGCTTTTGTCTTCCCACTCATGGTGATGAACTTTCTCCTCTCCATTCAACGTGCCCCATTTAGCCTGTAGCCTCCTCAGCTTCCTCTCATACACGGCCCTGGTGGAGCCTCACAGATACACAAACATTCTTACTGAAGATAAGGTCTGAGTTATTCCTTATTAGGATACAGATAATGGATGGATGGAAGATTCATGTATTATTTTTCACCAAGAAGCATATCTTCAAGTGTTGGGAGGGAGTGGGGGAGTCAACCTTACCCACAATTGGCCCAATTGTGACCCCGTACGCAAGTAATGCTGCCTTAAGGTCATCGTCCGTCAGCATACTCAGGTTACGTTTCTGTCCATTGTTTGGCTTCTCTTCCTGCAAAGGACAATACTTTAGAACCACTGCAACATTCATAGAAATGATCCAAGTTTACGAAGTTTCTGTTTGACAAAATAAACCAAAACTACATTTTGCAACCGCAATGTAGTTAACCAGATCAGCTAACAATTTTGCTTTTATTTCTTTAACTACTATTTTATGAAACAGATGAATGGCGCTCTCACCATGGTGGCCAGGCCACCAAGTTGGACTGGATCTTGGACAGCATGCACTAAACTTAGCCTGGCATGTTCTCCATGATGCTGTTCTGTGGCATTCGGCGATTTGATGACATCGCCTTGAAAGCTTTGTGACATGGAGATTATGACCTAAGAGTACATGTCATTTGCAGTCCACCACTTTATCCTGCCAACCAGTGACAAAAATACATCCAAAATCCCCATGACTGAAAGACCAATTCCAAAAGTTGGCGCTTTACAATAACAGGCGCAACTAATGAAGACAAAGGTTTTGTTTAGTCAGTTTTATGTCTCTTGTTTATGGTCATTTTGTCTAATTTGTTAGGGTCATCACAAAGTTTCATCAGCAAAGATTTTTGAGGCAATGTAAATATGTGTAGTTAGAAAAGTCCTAAAATTCATTGGTTGGTTATTGCTTATTTGGATTCATTGAATTTTCTAACTAGCTTAAATTAAGCATCGTATATGCATTCACATAAATCCATTTAAAACTGCTTGTTTTTTGTTTTTAAAATATATATTGTCTATTTTCTAGTTTTTAAATGTTAAACTTTTCATAGCTATTTTCTGTGTACCTGCTTTTACAAATAATATGCAAGATAGTAAATGTTGGAATTTGTTTTGTCTGAGGTTTTTCACCTACTACTAATTACTGAGATCACCTGCTAACAAATGACTTGACAAGTTGTAAAAAAAAAAAGCGTAAAAAGTATTCCAATTCAAAATTTCAACCAGGCAACATTGTTACACACACCTCAACCCAGTCAGTAAACAATTTATCTGTGCAATGAAGACGAAAAAGTAAATTCTCACTGCCACACGGTGTTCATTCTCCTTGCTCGAGAAAGCAAGACAAGTCGTTTTTGATCACTCACCTTCTTCACCTTGGAAGGAAAATCAGGTCGCTCCAGCAACACTGGCATGTCAACTAAAGCAGTCTGGGATGGATAAAATTAAACAAAAGTCGGCAACTCTCCTTGACCTCTTGCTCATTTGATAACAGCTGTGAAAGGTGGCTTGATTGGCAGCCGCCTTAAAATGCAGGCTGTTGTCAACATGGCAACAAGTGCCAAAGTTAGAACTTAAACTGTGAAATATGGACATAATACCCTCAAAGTTAAATTTGACTTATGTGAAAATTGGGAATAGGCTTTTGGGAGGAAATTCAAGGGCAAAAGTTGATCAATTGCTTGGTGTGGTCTAGGTCTCATGACGTCAAAATGAACAGCATGAATAAAGATATAAGGCATAAAACATGTCATGACATCAAAATGAACAGCATGAATAAAGATATAAGGCATAAAACACGTCTTAGTGAAGATTTTCATTTAATATCACATTCAACAACTTGAAAACATTGCTTCCAAATCATGTGAAAAGTGCAATCGTGAAACATTTTTTCCACTCAATTAAAATGGAACTAAAATAAGGTGAAATATAGCTTAAAAAATAAAAAGACAATTTGAATGATCCTTATGAGAATTTATTTCCACGTGAACATAATAAATCCCTCTGAAGTCTTATTTCATTTCTAAACACGGGCTACGTTTTTGCCAAAACTTCGCAAGCAGTATTAAGTTCAGTGTTACTCATAGCAGCAACCTCATGCTGACCAAAGAAAAAAAACAATCACTCAAAATACATTTTCACAGTCACTACTGACTAAATAAGAGTTATTGAATACAAAAACAGAGTTGTACCAAAATAAGAAGGCAATACAAATAAAGGCAGTGTCACACATGTTAGACTATGTATGATGAAACGGCCAAAAGCAGTTCTTTTACTCCTTCTGTTCCACACCAGACTCCTTTTTTTTCTTGTTGTCGTCACGTTTGAGTAAGCTGACCTCTGTGTCCAATGGTAAATTCCCGGTGGTGCCTTCTCCCTCACCAGAAGCTTTCTCCACTGTTCTCTTTTTGCTCTGGCTTTTGACTTTTGGGCTCTTCCGGACCAGTGGGGTGTGTCCGTAATTGTTGTATACGCTCATCACTTTGATGACCGTCCGACTGGACACGTCGCACAGTTTGGCCGTGTCACGCACTGACATGCCTCCCAGTTGAGAGCCAACTATTTGGCCTCGTTGAAAGTCTGTCAACTCACTCATATCTGGATCCAGCTGTAAATCGGGTGGATTTTCTTCACCGGAGTGTGAGGTCAGACTTGACTTTGGGTGCCTGGATGGAATAACAAAACGTGCAAAGCGTTATACAATGGTTACCTCAAATTCAATACCTAAAAAAGGCTCAGCCTCAACATAGGGCGCTCAGAGACAAAGATATTGATGCTTTGACTTACGAGTGGCCTAACGTTTCAAGTTTTTAAGAATTACGAGCCATCACTTAGTCCTGTTTTGTTTTGTGTAATTGAAGTGAAGTGAGGAAAAAATAAACACTTGCATAGGGAAGAGGTCGACACTGAACCGCATGGAATGGCTATTAGGCCTCTTCCAAATGAAGATACACATCTCGTATGTCTTTCAACATACGTGCACAAATTGGATATTCCTGTCATTCCAAGTATGACGTCATCAATATACCGATTTGATACGTATAAATATGAGTATGCTCAAACAAGTCTGGACAAATGTACAGCATGCTGCTGATGACACCAACTAAAGATCTGGTAACACTGACATCTTTGTAGTTATTTACATGCAATTTGGACGTCTGCACAAACAGGTTGATTGTGTTTAATCAGTGTAAACACAGCCGTATCAGACATGCGTCACGTGAAATATATATGGAATTAACAGACAGAACTAAGTGTAAAACTACATCAATTGAAAGATATTAGTTTATCAGTGGTTCCATTCTCTCTGGAGATTAACGTGCTCTTTTATTACAGTAAATCAAAGCCTGTCACACGCCTGTTGAAAATAAAGGCTAGCATGAAGGTGGACGTTCAAATCCACACGGATCGGGCATGGCTCAAGTACAGAAATATGTTTAACATGAAATTTCCGAGCAACATCCGAAAGTCAGTGATTGGTGCATAATTTTTAAAGCAGTATTTTGAGGTTAAACGGGAACGCTGAACGCAACGTTAGCTACCGCCAAAATCCGAATGCTAAAGGCAAAATAATGATAAATCGGCTCATATTTACTAATAGACAAACTAAACAAAATCACTCAAAGATTTTGGGGTGTCATACCTACCGCGAGAAATGTTCGATGGTGTCCGTTTCAGCGGTGTAGATGGAAAAAAAGATGTAAACAAAACAAGGGTACACGTAGCGTGCAATTTTAGACTGCTACTACTTGCCTCTGTACTGTAGCAGTATGATTTCCGGCTACCACTTAAAAAATAAAGGCATTCGGTACACTACATGTTCCGAAGTCTTATCATACTCTCCATATTCAGCGCTAATTTTGTTCTACTTAGACCATCGTTTTTTCTTTTCGACACCGTTACAACACAAACAACTGCTGCAGCTCGCAGTCCTGCGACTGAACAGAGAACGCCATCTCACTAGACCACTAGAGGGCAGCAGAGACATTTGACGAACTGCAACTCAACAAATGTTGCGTGCACAGCGACTGGCTGGTGATCAGTCCATGCTGTACTCTCACCTCTCGCCCAATATCAGCTGGAACCCTACCTAATGAGGACAAGCGCTATGGAAAAGAGATGGATATTTGCACAATGTCTGGTTGCCTTTTCTGGGTGTGAAAAGCCCTCTGTTTCTTCAGGCGTGTCTTCACGCAGTGATAATATACAAGTCTGTATTTTGATAAAGACCTTTTTGACCTCCAGTCTCCCAGAGCTCCCTTTGGACTTGTGAATAAAAAAAGAAACAAAGCTTGAGCTCTCAGTGCTGTGGATCTTTGATGCAATCTTGTAAGTGAACTGATGGTCCTAGGCTGCCGGGCTGCTGGCCATGACGCTCGACCCAAAGGTGAAAGATCAGAAATGTTAGCCAAAACATGGCTACTTCTTTGTGCTGCACCAGGTAGGAGGTTAAAGTTCATTCACAAGATAGTCATAGGAAGAGAGTGACAGATCTTTGTCACCTTTAAGACCACAAAAATGTCTTCATTTTCTCTGCAAAACCATGAACAGACTAAATTCTTTTCAATACCAAAAAGTATTTTTGGGATGAGAGCAGCACCAATTTCCAGTTGTTGTTGTGGTTATGAAGCATTTTTACTGTTGTTTTCATATTTACCATTGCTATTGCAGGGTTACATATTGTAAATCCTTCAAAACTTTGTCTCATCTCTGTGCCAGACCAGTCTCGCACCACATAAATGGCCAAGCAGGGTAATCAGAGCCAAAAAGAACACCCAACACATGTGAGTTGTTGCCTTTTGATCATATAGTCAGCTGGATAGATGTAAAATATACTACATACAACATACTGTGTGGTATTTGATGGTATGTCTGTGACAGGTCAACTAAGTTTGAACTTGTTTGTGTGAAAACAACACACAGGAGGTAGTTATCTCATCAATATTTTAGTCATGCACCAACCTTTCTGGCAGTTATTACAGTTGATTGTTGTTACGTGCGGACTGGAAGAGCAAGGCGGGGCCAAATGCAAATGTCTGCTTTGTTTGGCCTGTTGGAGCTATTTGTGTTTATCACATGCGACGTGCCGATTTGTGGTTGGATGCTTTGAGATGTTTGACCAACTTTGTGGCTTTGTGTGCAATTTAAAATGAGAAGAATTGGACTAGAGGTCAGGCATGTTCATGCATTATTATGGATTATTGTTATCATGAAGCGTTACCAATGAGAAAAATATTTTGTTTAAAGTCAATTAAGCCTTTCATAGACAAATGCAATTCAATGTGCATTAAAAAAGACCAACAGAGCAGATTAACGAGATATAAAATGAAGGTTCCGAAAATGCATTTAAACAATTATAATGATTAAAAGAAGAGCCAAATTATAACTGCACTATATGAAGGATGTAAAAATGACGTTATGGATAAATTTACAATTTAGAATAAAAAGAACATGCATCTTGAGAAAAATATGAAATCTTCAGACTATTTTGTAGCATAACAGCTCGATGTCGCTTCATTGTGTCAGTGTACTTTTACTTGTCATGCAAACATACACACATTTGGCATAGTGCAGGCACTTACACACACGCAAACAGCCATCCATCATTTTGACACACACACACCTGCGCACACACCGCAATCATGTTTCCCCCACTTAGACAATCTTCTCACGAGAGTGTATAATGGATGAGTCCATTAGTGTTAAGTAGGGGGGGGGGGGTAGTCTATTTTTCACACCCTTGCTTGTTCCAAAAACAGAACAGCGCTGTCCCAACTAGAGCTTTCAACAAAATCATCACTACACTTGATGATCTATATAGAGCTTTGTGACTTGGTCATTTCAAAAGTAGCTTGGAAGCTGAAAAAGTTTGGGCAGCCCTTGACTAGGGAGAATGAAAGTTGCTACGAAAGCCCGCCAGGCATGAAGGAAAGGGTGGTTCATTTCCTCAACAGATCGCATCGTATTCGTGACAAAGTAATTTTGGCCTTTTTTTTCATCTAGTATTTTATTTGAGGACTTTATTTAATTTCATTGTATTCGTTTTATTCATATAGTTCATTTTAAACAGTAATTAACTGTGAATACTAGGTTGGTTCGATCGTGTATGCGCAGGTGTGTGTAATCAAATGCCCGGCTGTCTCCATTTTAAATAGCATTAAAACGCAAGAGGTAAGAACGAATAAGTTAACTACTACCAACAATTGTAATAATATCGAGAGTGTAATAATAAACAACTTTATTAAATGATACGATAAACTATTGTCGTACTAATTTTGGTACTATTGTAGTAATTGGTCACGTTCGCGCGTATCTTAGCGCTAACTTAGCATTCGGGGCAAAACGACGTAGTTTTAGCTTGTAGCTTAGCCTACGATACTTAACGATTTTTTTTCTAAACCGCTTTACGAATGTATGGAAATGGTGTGTACTGTTAGAACAATTTGTCGACTTGCCCCTAAATATGGTAAAACTTAAAGGTATGTCTCGTGAAAAATGTGTTTATCTCGTCTATTTGAAAATATGATATGCAGTGTTGCTTCGTTTTCAATTCGTTGATATTCATACTGTATTTTGGTGTCCGTGTTAATAACCAGCTGGAATGTTAATATTGCCATATTGTGGAGTTTGAGGGTTTAAACGTTTTAGAGAAGTAATGTTAATCCTAATTTTATATTATTATGTTGTTGTATACTTCTGTTTTAATACTACATATCATGTTTTAATTACGGCTATATTCTTTCATACTTTCATACTTCCTTAATTACGGATATGTACTTTCATACTTTCATACTTCCTTTCTTTTTACTTTTACTTTTAACTAATGCTAACAAACCTAGATCAATGTTGAAGTCGTTATAACTCCAATATAATACCAATATTTGAACACAAACTTTGCAGTAACACTTGTAGGCAAAAACTGTAACAATACTTACGGGCATATATTATGTATAATAATAACTGATTGAAGCTTAGTGGCTCAGTTCTTTGTATTTTACTGAAGCATGAAATCATTATGTACAAACTGTTTTTCTGTAATTTTTTACATTCTTTTCAATTATACTATTACTGTAGGTTTTTATAAAGTAAAAACCAAACAAAAGAAACTATTTTCCTTTTGTCATTGTTTTTTTAGGGGGTTGCGCCAATTGCATTTGCCTTCATTTCAATGGTGTACTGTAAATTCCATGCGTGTTCATTTGGAGTTTCCGAAAATTATGTTAGCCATTATGATCTGAATACTTGAGG
The DNA here is from genome assembly GCF_024217435.2 of Syngnathus scovelli. Taxonomy (NCBI): domain Eukaryota; kingdom Metazoa; phylum Chordata; class Actinopteri; order Syngnathiformes; family Syngnathidae; genus Syngnathus; species Syngnathus scovelli. Next base: position 15,517,478 of record NC_090848.1, on the reverse strand, counting down.
AGAACAGCAAACAAGTAATTCATTATCACTCATGTACAGAGGTCACACTTTACGACAATATTTTAGCATCTCCCCGATGTTTTAGTTTTGTTTGAGCTTCATGCTAACATACAATGCCAACAAACCTAGATCAATGTTGCAGTCGTTATAGCTCCAATATTTGAACACAAACTTTGCTGCAACACTTGTAGGCCGAAAATATAACAATACTCACAGAGATAGTATATTTTGTATACTACAAAATGGTTGAAGCTTAGTGGCTCAACTCTTTGTATTATACTGAAGCATGAAATCATGATGTACAAACTGTTTTTCTGTAATTCTTATCATTCTTTTCAATTATGCTATTACTGTGGGATTTTATAAAGTAAAAAACAAACAAACAAACAAAATAAACTATTTTTTTGTCATTGTTTTATTTTATTTTTTTAGGGGGCTGCGCCAATTGCATTTGCCTTCATTTTAATGGTGTACTGTAAGTTCCATGTGTGTTCATTTGGAGTTCCGAAAATTACGTCAGCCATTATGATCTGAATACTTGAGGAGAACAGCAAACAAGTAAGTCATTATCACTTGTTTACAGAGGTCACACTTATGTAGCATCTCCCCGATGTTTTAGTTTTGTCTGAGCTTAATGCTAACATACAATGCTAGCAAACCTAGATCAATGTTGCAGTAGTTTTTTGCTCCAATATTTGAACACAAACTTTGCAGCAACACTTGTAGGCAGAAAATATAGCAATACTCATGGGCATATATTATGTGTACTAAAAACTGATTGAAGGTTAGTGGCTCAACTCTTTGTATTATACTGAAGCATGAAGTCATGATGTACAAACTGTTTTCTCTGTAATTCTTTACATTCTTTTCAATTATGCTATTACTGTAGGTTTTTATAAAGTAAAAAACAAACAAAACAACGTTTTTCTTTTGTCATTGTTTATTTTAGGGGGCTGCGCCAATTGCATTTGCCTTCATTTCAATGGTGTACTGTAAATTCCATGTGTGTTCATTTGGAGTTCCGAAAATTACGTCAGCCATTATGATCTGAATACTTGAGGAGAACAGCAAACAAGTAAGTCATTATCACTTGTTTACAGAGGTCACACTTACGTACAGGTATTTTAGCATCTCCCGGATGTTTTAGTTTTGTCTGAGCTTCATGCTAACATACAATGCTAGATCAATGTTGCAGTCGGTATAACACCAATATTTGAACGCAAACTTTGCAGCAACACTTATAAGCAGAAAATATAACAATACTCAGGCGCATATATTATGTATTCTAAAAACTGATTGAAGCTTAGTGGCTCAACTATTTTGGTGGCTGCAAACTACCCAATACAGATTTGACACAGTATGTATAGAAAAGGTGATGAATGCAAAGGTTGGTTAGCTTGATGCTAACGCGTTATGTAAATCACCATCAACAGACGAACACAGCTAGTCTGTCATGTGCCTGCATCTGGTTGAAACTGCCTGCCCTGCCCTGCCCTGCCCTGCCCTCTCACTGGCCTGTGCCTGGGTAAAGCTATGACTTTATGCCTGCCCTCCTGTCCTACGCTTGGATAAGACCATGACTGCCATGACCTGGATGATGCCATGATTCCCTTCCTGCCTAGCACCTATCTCTTCTTTTATTTTTCTCATGTTGTCTTCCGTCCACTGGCTCCCCATAAAACAGCGCACACATTTCAAGATCCTTGTCACCACATACAAGGCCCTAAACAACCTTGTCCCCCCCCACCTGGCTGAATTCCTGCACTGCTATGCCCCCACCCGCCGAGTCCGCTCTGCTGACACCAGTCTGCTCACCCCCACTACCTTGACCAAATAGCGGACGCGCTTTGGATGCACCTTGGATGCGCCTTGGATGCACCTTAGAAGCACCTTGGATGCGCCTGGATGACACCGGGACCACTTAGGATGCGCCTTGAATGTGCTTTGAATGCGCCTTGAAGATGCCTTGAATGTGCCTGGACGACGCTGGGACCGCCTTGGATGCGCCTGGACGACGCCGGGACCATCTTGGATGCGCCTTTGATGCTCCTTGGATGCGCCTTGGATACGCCGTGGATACCAATTGGATGCGCTTTTGATGCTCCTGGACGACGCCGGGACCGCCTTGGATGCGCCTGAACACTGGGACTGCCTTGTTTGATGGGTCTGGATGATGTCTGGACCACCTTGAATTACATTACATTTGCCTAGACGACGCCGGGATGACGTCTGGACCGCCTTGGATGCGCCTTGGATGCGCCTTGGATGCGCCTTGGATGCGCCTTGGATGCGCCTTGGATGCGCCTTGGATGCGCCTTGGATGCGCCTTGGATGCGCCTTGGATGCGCCTTGGATGCGCCTTGGATGCGCTAGGACGACGCTGGAACCCCCTTGGTTGTGCCTTGACGACCGCCTTGGATGCAACTTTTATGCACCTGGATGCTGGGATCGCCGTGTTTGCGCCTGGACGATGCCTGGACCGCCTTGGATGCGCCTCGGCTGCCCCTTGGATGCTCCTTGGGTGCTCCTTGGATGCTCCTGGACCACCATGGATGCCCCTTGCATGCGCGTGGATGCCCGGACTGCCTTGGATGCGCCTGGTTGACACCCAGACTGCCTTGGATGCGACTTGAATGCGGCTTGAATGCGCATGGACGATGCCAGGAGCACCTTCAATGCGCCTGGACAATGCCGGGATCGCCCTACCTGTGCCTGGACGATGCTGGGACCGCCTTAGATGCTTCTTGGATGCTCTATGAATGCGCTTGGACAACACTGGGAGCGCCTTGGATGTGCCATGGATGCGCCTGGACGACGGTGGGACCGCCTTGTATGCGCCTGGACGACACCGGGACTGCCTTGGATGCGACTTGAATGCGCACGGACGATGCCAGGACCACCTTTGATGCGCCTGGACGATGCCGGGATCGCCCTACATGCGCCTGGACGATGCCGGGACCGCCTTAGATGCTTCTTGGATGCTCTATGGATGCTCTTGGACGACACTGGGACCGCCTTGGATGTGCCATGGATGCGCCTGGACGCCGCCGGGACTGCTTTGGATGTGCCTGGACGATGCCGGGACTGTCTTGGATGTACCCGGAAGACGCCGGGACCACCTTGCTTGCGCCCAGACGATGCCAGGACCTATTTAGGTGCACCTAAATAAAACCTTGATGAGGCTGGGACTGCCTTGGATGCGCTTTAGATGCGCCTGGACAACGCTAAAACCACCTTGGATGCGCCTGGACAAGGCTGGGAGAGCGTTGGATGTGCTTGGAAAACGGCGGGACCGCCTTTGATACGCCTGGACGACGCTGGGACCGCCTTGAGTGCGCTTGGACGCGCTTGGACGATGTCAGGACAGCCTTGGATGCACCTGGACGATGCCGGGACCACCTTGAATGCGCCTGCGCGATGCCGAGACCGCCTTGAATGCGCCTGAATGATGCTGGGACCACCTTGAATGTTGGACGACGCCGGGACCACCTTGGATGCGCCTGGACAACGCCGGGACAGTCTTGGATGCACGTTTAATGCGCCTTGCATGCACCTGGATGCTGGGATCGCCTTGTTTGCGCCTGGACGATGCCTGGACTGCCTTGGATGCGTCCTGGATGCACCTTGGATCCACCTTGGATGCACTTTGAATGCGCCTAAACGACGCCTTGACCACCTTGCGTGCACCTGCGCGACGCTGGGACTGCCTTGGATGCGCTTGGATGACGCCGGACTACCTTGGATGTTCCTGGACAACGCTGTACCTCCTTCAATTCGCCTGGAAAGTGCCACGATTGCCTTGGGTGCACGTGGATGGTGCTGGAACTTTCTTGGATGCGCTTGGACCGACTTGGATGCGCCTTAAAAGCGCTTGGATGATGCCAGGGCCTTCTTTGGTGTTCTTTGGATGCATCTGGATGACGCTGGGACAGCCTTGGATGCGCTCACATGACGCCAGGACTTCCTTAGATGCTCTGGGACTGCCTTGGATGTGCCTGGATGATGTCAGGACAACTGGATGACGCTGGGACCACCTTGGGGCCCTGGACAACGCTGACACAGCCTTGGATGTGCTTTGGATACACCTGGACGATGGAGGGACTGCCTTGACTGCGCCTGAGAATTGCATGGACAATGCTGGGACTGCCTTGGATGTGCCTGGATGACGCCGGGACCGCCTTGGATGCACCCGGACCACGCCAAGATCACCTTGGGTGCGACTTGGATGCGCCTTGGATGCGCCTGGACGACGCCTGGACGACGCCGGGACTGCCTTTGATGCACCTTCGATAAGCCTTGGATGCGCCTTAAATGCGCTTGGAGAAAGCCGGGACCGCCTTGGATAAGCCTGGATGACGCTGGGACCGCCTTGCATGGGTCTGGTTGACTACCTTGGATGCACCTGGACGATGCCGGGACAGCCTTGGATGCGGCTGGACGACGTCGGGACCGTGTCGGATGCGCCTAGGATGCACCTGGACAACGCCGGGACGGCCTCGGATGCGCCTGCACCACGCCGGGACTGCCTTGGCAGCGTCTTGGATGCGCCTTGGATATGCCTGGATGATGCCAGGACCACCATGGATGCACCTGGACGATGCCAGGGCCACCTTGGAAGCGCCTTGAATGCGCCTTGGATGCGCCTTGGATGTGCCTTGGATGCGCCTGGACGATGCTGGGGCCGCCTTGAATGCGCCTGGATGACGCCGGGACTGCCTTGGATGTGCTTGGACGCCAGGACCACCTTGGATGCGCCTGGACGACGCAAGGACTGCTTTGGATGCGCCTTGAATACGCCTGGACGATCCAAGGACCGCCTTGGATGGGCCTGGATGACGCCAGGACCGCCTTGGATGCGCCTGGATGACGCCCTGAATGCGCCTGGATGACGCGGGGGCCGCCTTGGATGCGCGTAGATGACGCCGGGACTGCCTTGGATGCTCCTGGACAACGGCAGAACCACCTTGGATGCACCTGGACGACGCCGGGACCGCCTTGGATGCATCTTGGATTCGCCTTGGATGCGCCTTGGATGACGCCTGAACGACGCCTGGACGACACCGGGGACCGCCTTGGATGCTCCTTGGATGCACGCGCCTTGGATGCATGCGCCCAGGATGCGCATTGGGTGCGCCTGGACGACGCCAGGACTGCCTTGGATGTGCCTTGGATGCACCTTGGATGCGCCTTGGATGCACCTTGGATGCACCTGGGCGACACCGGACTACCTTGGATGTTCCTGGACAACGCTGTACCTCCTTCAATTTGCCTGGAAAGTGCCACGATTGCCTTGGGTGCACGTGGATGGTGCTGGAACTTTCTTAGATGCGCTTGGACCGACTTGGATGCGCCTTAAAAGCGCTTGGATGATGCCAGGGCCTTCTTTGGTGTTCTTTGGATGCATCTGGATGACGCTGGGACAGCCTTGGATGCGCTCACATGACGCCAGGACTTCCTTAGATGCTCTGGGACTGCCTTGGATGTGCCTGGATGATGTCAGGACAACTGGATGACGCTGGGACCACCTTGGGGCCCTGGACAACGCTGACACAGCCTTGGATGTGCTTTGGATACACCTGGACGATGGAGGGACTGCCTTGACTGCGCCTGAGAATTGCATGGACAATGCTGGGACTGCCTTGGATGTGCCTGGATGACGCCGGGACTGCCTTGGATGCACCCGGACCACGCCAAGATCACCTTGGGTGCGACTTGGATGCGGCTTGGATGCGCCTTGGATGCGCCTGGACGACGCCTGGACGACGCCGGGACCGCCTTTGATGCACCTTCGATAAGCCTTGGATGCGCCTTAAATGCGCTTGGACAAAGCCGGGACCGCCTTGGATAAGCCTGGATGACGCTGGGACCGCCTTGGATGGGTCTGGTTGACTACCTTGGATACACCTGGACGATGCCGGGACAGCCTTGGATGCGGCTGGACGACGGCGGGACCGTGTCGGATGCGCCTAGGATGCACCTGGACGACGCCGGGACGGCCTCGGATGCGCCTGCACCACGCCGGGACTGCCTTGGCAGCGTCTTGGATGCGCCTTGGACACGCCTGGATGATGCCAGGACCACCATGGATGCACCTGGACGATGCCAGGGCCACGTTGGAAGCGCCTTGAATGCGCCTTGGATGCGCCTTGGATGTGCCTTGGATGTGCCTTGGATGCGCCTGGACGATGCTGGGGCCGCCTTGAATGCGCCTGGATGACGCCGGGACTGCCTTGGATGTGCTTGGACGCCAGGACCACCTTGGATGCGCCTGGACGACGCAAGGACTGCTTTGGATGCGCCTTGAATACGCCTGGACGATCCAAGGACCGCCTTGGATGGGCCTGGATGACGCCAGGACCGCCTTGGATGCGCCTGGATGACGCCCTGAATGCGCCTGGATGACGCGGGGGCCGCCTTGGATGCGCGTAGATGACGCCGGGACTGCCTTGGATGCTCCTGGACAACGGCAGAACCACCTTGGATGCACCTGGACGACGCCGGGACCGCCTTGGATGCATCTTGGATTCGCCTTGGATGCGCCTTGGATGACGCCTGAACGACGCCTGGACGACACCGGGGACCGCCTTGGATGCTCCTTGGATGCACGCGCCTTGGATGCATGCGCCCAGGATGCGCATTGGGTGCGCCTGGACGACGCCAGGACTGCCTTGGATGTGCCTTGGATGCACCTTGGATGCGCCTTGGATGCACCTTGGATGCACCTTGGATGCACCTGGGCGACGCCGGGACCGCCTTAGATGCGCCTGGACGACGCCGGGACCGCCTTGAATGCGCCTGCACGATGCACCTGGATGACGCTAGGACCGCCTTGGATGCGCCTCGACAACGCTTGGACCGCTCTGGATGAGCCTTGGATGCGCCTTGGATGCGCCTTGGATGCGCCTGAACGAAGCCTGTACTACCTTGGGCGCCTGGAGGAGGCCAGGACTGCCTTGAATACGCCTGGACGACACTGGGACCGCCTTGGATGCGCCTTGGATGCGCCTTGAATGCGGCTTGAATGCGCCTGAACGACGCGCCTGAACGATGCGCCTTATTGACGCACCTGAACGATGTCTGGACAACCTTGGGCGCCTGGAGGAGGCCCGGACTGCCTTGGATACGCCTGGACGAAGATGGGACAGCCTTGCATGCGCGTTGTATGTGCCTGGACGACGCTGGAACTGCCTTGAATGCGGCTGGACGACGCCCTGACCGCCTTGGGTGTGCCTGGACCGCGCCAGGACTGTCTTGGATGGCTTGGATCACGTCGAGACTACCTTGGACGCGCCTGGACAACGCTGAACCTCCTTCAATGTGCCTGGACTACGCCAAAACCACCTCTGGTGCGCGTGGGTGGCGTTTGAACTTTCTTGGTTTTGCTTGGACCACCTTGGATGCGCATTAAATGCGCCTGGATGATGCCGGGGCCTTCTTTGATGCTCCTTGGATGACGCTGGGACTGCTTTGGGTGGGCTCGGATGACGCCAAAACTTCCCTGGATGTTCTGGGACTGCCTTGGATTTGCCTGGACGATGTCAGGACCACCTTAGATGCGCCTAAATGATGCCGGGACCACCTTGGGGGCCTGGATGATGCCGACACAGCCTTGGATGCGCATTGGATACACCTGGATGATAGAGGGACCGCCTTGGGTGCGCCTGGACGATGCCAGGACCGCCTTGGATGCCCCTGGACAACGCCTGGTCCGCCCTGGATGCGCCTTGGAGGCGCCTTGGATCCACTTTTGATGCTCCTGGACGTCGCCAGGACCACCTTGGATGCGCCTGGATGTCACCGGGACGGCCTCAGATGCACCTGGATTACGTCGGGACCTTCTTAAATGTCCCTTGGATGGACCGAGACGACGACAGGATAGCCTTAGATGCGCTTTGGATGTACCTTGGATGCACCTGGTTGACGCCGGGACTGCCTTGGGTGCGCCTGGATAACGCTGGGACTGCCTTGGATGCGCCTAGACGACGTTGGGACTGCCTTGAATGCGCTTAGAATGCGCCTTGGATGCGCCTGGATAACACCAGGACTGCCTTAGATGCGCCTGGATGACGCTGGGACTGCCTTGCATGCGCTTGGACGCTGGACCGCCTTGTTTGCGCCTGGACGACGCCGAGACCGCCTTGGATGTGGCTTGGATGCACCTGGACGACACCGGGACCACCTTTCATAGGCCTGGACGACGCGGGGACTGCCTTGGATGTGCCTTCGATGCACCTTGGATGTGCCTGGATGATGCCAGGACAACCTTGTATGCACCTGGACCACACCGGGACCGCCTCGGGTGCGCCTGGACAACGCCAGGACCGCCTTGGATGCGCCTCAGATGCGCCTTAGACGCACCTTGGATGCGCCTTGGATAAGCCTTGGATAAGCCTGGATGACACCTGGACTGCCCTGGTTGCGCCTGGGTGACGCCAGAACCATCTTGAATGCGCCTGGACGACACCGGGACCACCTTGGATGCGCCTGGATGACGTCGGGACCGCCTTGGATGTGCCTGGACAACGCTGGGACCGCCTTGGATGCGCCTTGGATGCGCCATGGATACCCATTGGATGCGCTTTTGATGCGCCTGGATGATGCCGGGACCGCCTTGAATGCGTCTGACATTTGCCTGGACGACGCCAGGACGACGCCTTGGATGCGCCTTAGATGCGCCTTGGATGTGTCTTGGATGCGCCCGGGCGACGCCGACGCGCTTGGACGACGCCTTGGCGGCGCCTAAACAAAACCTGGATGATTCCAGGACCACCTTGGATGCGCCTGGACGACGCTGAAACCGCCTTGGATGCGCCTGGACGACCCTGGGACAGCCTTGGATGCGCATGGAAAACGCCGGGACTGCCTTTGATGCGCCTGGACGACACAGGGACCGACTTGCATGCGCTTGGACGCGCTTGGACGATGTCGTGACAGCCGTGGATGCGCCTGGATGACGCCGGGACCACCTTGTATGCGCCTGCATGATGCCGAGACCATCTTGAATGCGCCTGGATGACGCTGGGTCCGCCTTGAATTTTGGACGACACTGGGACTGCCTTGGATGCGCCTGGAAAACACCGGGACCGCCTTGGATGTGCCTGAACGACGCTTGGACAACCTTGGGTGCCTAAAGGAAGAAGGAATGCCTTGGATGCGCCTTGGATGCGCCTTGCATGCGCATTGCATGCGCATGTATGATGGGATCACCTTGATTGCGCCTGGACGATGCCTGGACTGCCTTGGATGCGCCTTAGATGCGCCTTGGATGCGCCTTGGATCTATCCTGGATGCACCATAAATGCACCTGGACGAAGCCCTGACCGCCTTGGGTGTGCCCGGACGACACCAAGACCACTTTGGATACGCCTGAATGACGCCGGGACCGCCTTGAATGCGCCTGGAAGACGCTAAAACAACCCCGGGTCGCTCCTTGGATGCATCGACGCTGGGACTGCCTTGCATGCGCTCGGACGCTGGGGCTGCCTTGTGCGAGCCTGGACGACGCCGGGACCGCCTTGGATGCACCTGGTTGACGCTGGGACATCCTTGGATGCGCCTGGATGACACTGGGACTGCCTTTGATGCGCCTGGACGACTTTGCGACTTTCTTGGATGCGCATTGAATGGGCCTTGGATGCGCCTGGATGATGCCAGGACCGCCTTAGATGCACCTGGATGACGCTGGGACTGCCTTGCATGCGCTCGGACACTGGGACCGCCTTGTTTGCGCCTGGACGATGCCGGGACCGCCTTGGATGTGGCTTGGATGCACCTGGATGACGCCAGGACCACCTTGCATACAAAGTTAAAGTTAAAGTCCCAATGATCATCGTCACACACACATCTGGGTGTGGTGAAATTTGTCCTCTGCATTTAACCCATCCCCATGTGATTTTGATCCATCCCCTGGGGGAGAGGGGAGCAGTGAGCAGCAGCGGTGCCGCGCTCGGGACGCTTGTACAACGCAGGGACTGCCTTGGATGTGCCTTGGATGTGCCTGAGATGTGCCTGGATGACGCCAGGACAACCTTGGATGCACCTGGACCACACTGGGACAGGCTTGGATGCGCCTCAGATGAGCCTTAGACGCACCTTGGATGTGCTTGCATGCGCTCTGGATAAGCCTGGACGATGCCTGGACCGCCTTGGAAGCGCCTGGGTGACGCCAGGATTGCCTTGGATGCATCTGGACGACGGCGGGACCACCTTGAATGCGCCTGGACGACGTCGGGACTGTCTTGAATGCGCCTGGTCGACGCCGGGACCGCCTTGGACGCGCCTTGGACGCGCCTTGGACGCGCCTTGGACGCGCCTTGGACGCGCCTTGGACGCGCCTTGGACGCGCCTTGGACGCGCCTTGGACGCGCCTTGGACGCGCCTTGGTTGTGCCTCAGATGCGCCTCGGATGCGCCTTGGGTTCGCCTTGGATGCACCCAGACGACGCCGGGACTTCCCTGGTTGCGCCTGGATGACGCCGGGACTATCTTGGATGCGCCTTGGATGCTCCTTGGATGACCCCTGGATGCGCCTTGGATGCGCCCTGGGTGAGCCAGGACCACTTTGGATACTCCTGAATGACGCTGGGACCGCCTTGAATGCGCCTGGGCAATGCGCCAATGATGTCGGGATGCGCCTTGGATGCATCTACAATGTGTCTTGGAAGCACCTTAGATGTGCTTAGATGATGCTGGGACTGTCTTGAATGCGCTTGGATGACACAGGGACCGCCTTGGATGCGCATGGACGACGGCGGGACCGCTTTGGATGCGTCCCGGATGCCCCTGGACGACGCCGGGACCGCCTCGGCTACGCCTTGGATACGCCTTGGATACACCTTGGATAAGCCTTAGGTAGGCCTTGGATACGCCTGGGCGACACCAGGACTGCCTTGCATGCGCCTGGACACTGGGACCGTTTTGATGCGTCTGGATGATGCCTGGACCACCTTGAATGCACCTTACATTTGCCTGGACGCCAGGACGACGTCGAGACCGCCTTGGATGCGCCTTGGATGCGCCTTGGATGCGCCTTGGATGCGCCTTGGATGCGCTAGGACGATGCTGGAACCCCCTTGGTTGTGCCTGGACGACCGCCTTGGATGCGACTTTCATGCGCCTGGATGCTGGGATCGCCGTGTTTGCGCCTGGACGATGCCTGGACCGCCTTGGATGCGCCTCGGCTGCCCCTTGGATGCTCCTTGGGTGCTCCTTGGATGCTCCTGGACCACCATGGATGCCCCTTGCATGCGCGTGGATGCCCGGACTGCCTTGGATGCGCCTGGTTGACACCCAGACTGCCTTGGATGCGACTTGAATGCGCATGGACGATGCCAGGACCACCTTCAATGCGCCTGGACAATGCCGGGATCGCCCTACCTGTGCCTGGACGATGCTGGGACCGCCTTAGATGCTTCTTGGATGCTCTATGGATGTGCTTGGACAACACTGGGAGCGCCTTGGATGTGCCATGGATGTGCCTGGACGACGGTGGGACCGCCTTGTATGCGCCTGGACGATACCCGGACTGCCTTGGATGCGACTTGAATGCGCACGGACGATGCCAGGACCACCTTTGATGCGCCTGGACGATGCCGGGATCGCCCTACATGCGCCTGGACGATGCCGGGACCGCCTTAGATGCTTCTTGGATGCTCTATGGATGCTCTTGGACGACACTGGGACCGCCTTGGATGTGCCATGGATGCGCCTGGACGCCGCCGGGACTGCTTTGGATGTGCCTGGACGATGCCGGGACTGTCTTGGATGTACCTGGAAGACGCCGGGACCACCTTGCTTGCGCCCAGACGATGCCAGGACCTATTTAGGTGCACCTAAATAAAACCTTGATGAGGCTGGGACTGCCTTGGATGCGCTTTAGATGCGCCTGGACAACGCTAAAACCACCTTGGATGCGCCTGGACAAGGCTGGGAGAGCGTTGGATGTGCTTGGAAAACGGCGGGACCGCCTTTGATACGCCTGGACGACGCTGGGACCGCCTTGAATGCGCTTGGACGCGCTTGGACGATGTCAGGACAGCCTTGGATGCACCTGGACGATGCCGGGACCACCTTGAATGCGCCTGCGCGATGCCGAGACCGCCTTGAATGCGCCTGAATGATGCTGGGACCACCTTGAATGTTGGACGACGCCGGGACCACCTTGGATGCGCCTGGACAACGCCGGGACAGTCTTGGATGCACGTTTAATGCGCCTTGCATGCACCTGGATGCTGGGATCGCCTTGTTTGCGCCTGGACGACGCCTGGACTGCCTTGGATGCGTCCTGGATGCACCTTGGATCCACCTTGGATGCACTTTGAATGCGCCTAAACGACGCCTTGACCACCTTGCGTGCACCTGCGCGACGCTGGGACTGCCTTGGATGCGCTTGGACGACGCCGGACTACCTTGGATGTTCCTGGACAACGCTGTACCTCCTTCAATTCGCCTGGAAAGTGCCACGATTGCCTTGGGTGCACGTGGATGGTGCTGGAACTTTCTTGGATGCGCTTGGACCGACTTTGATGCGCCTTAAAAGCGCTTGGATGATGCCAGGGCCTTCTTTGGTGTTCTTTGGATGCATCTGGATGACGCTGGGACAGCCTTGGATGCGCTCACATGACGCCAGGACTTCCTTAGATGCTCTGGGACTGCCTTGGATGTGCCTGGATGATGTCAGGACAACTGGATGACGCTGGGACCACCTTGGGGCCCTGGACAACGCTGACACAGCCTTGGATGTGCTTTGGATACACCTGGACGATGGAGGGACTGCCTTGACTGCGCCTGAGAATTGCATGGACAATGCTGGGACTGCCTTGGATGTGCCTGGATGACGCCGGGACCGCCTTAGATGCACCCGGACCACGCCAAGATCACCTTGGGTGCGACTTGGATGCGCCTTGGATGCGCCTGGACGACGCCTGGACGACGCCGGGACCGCCTTTGATGCACCTTCGATAAGCCTTGGATGCGCCTTAAATGCGCTTGGACAAAGCCGGGACCGCCTTGGATAAGCCTGGATGACGCTGGGACCGCCTTGGATGGGTCTGGTTGACTACCTTGGATGCACCTGGACGATGCCGGGACAGCCTTGGATGCGGCTGGACGACGGCGGGACCGTGTCGGATGCGCCTAGGATGCACCTGGACGACGCCGGGACGGCCTCGGATGCGCCTGCACCACGCCGGGACTGCCTTGGCAGCGTCTTGGATGCGCCTTGGATACGCCTGGATGATGCCAGGACCACCATGGATGCACCTGGACGATGCCAGGGCCACCTTGGAAGCGCCTTGAATGCGCCTTGGATGCGCCTTGGATGTGCCTTGGATGTGCCTTGGATGCGCCTGGACGATGCTGGGGCCGCCTTGAATGCGCCTGGATGACGCCGGGACTGCCTTGGATGTGCTTGGACGCCAGGACCACCTTGGATGCGCCTGGACGACGCAAGGACTGCTTTGGATGCGCCTTGAATACGCCTGGACGATCCAAGGACCGCCTTGGATGGGCCTGGATGACGCCAGGACCGCCTTGGATGCGCCTGGATGACGCCCTGAATGCGCCTGGATGACGCGGGGGCCGCCTTGGATGCGCGTAGATGACGCCGGGACTGCCTTGGATGCTCCTGGACAACGCCAGAACCACCTTGGATGCACCTGGACGACGCCGGGACCGCCTTGGATGCATCTTGGATTCGCCTTGGATGCGCCTTGGATGACGCCTGAACGACGCCTGGACGACACCGGGGACCGCCTTGGATGCTCCTTGGATGCACGCGCCTTGGATGCATGCGCCCTGGATGCGCATTGGGTGCGCCTGGACGACGCCAGGACTGCCTTAGATGTGCCTTGGATGCACCTTGGATGCGCCTTGGATGCACCTTGGATGCACCTGGGCGACGCCGGGACCGCCTTGGATGCGCCTGGACGACGCCGGGACCGCCTTGAATGCGCCTGCACGATGCACCTGGATGACGCTAGGACCGCCTTGGATGCGCCTCGACAACGCTTGGACCGCTCTGGATGAGCCTTGGATGCGCCTTGGATGCGCCTTGGATGCGCCTGAACGAAGCCTGTACAACCTTGGGCGCCTGGAGGAGGCCAGGACTGCCTTGAATACGCCTGGACGACACTGGGACCGCCTTGGATGCGCCTTGGATGCGCCTTGGATGCGCATTGAATGCGCCTTGAATGCGCCTGAACGACGCGCCTGAACGATGCACCTTATTGACGCACCTGAACGATGTCTGGGTGTGCCTGGACCGCGCCAGGACTGTCTTGGATGGCTTGGATCACGTCGAGACTACCTTGGACGCGCCTGGACAACGCTGAACCTCCTTCAATGTGCCTGGACTACGCCAAAACCACCTCTGGTGCGCGTGGGTGGCGTTTGAACTTTCTTGGTTTTGCTTGGACCACCTTGGATGCGCATTAAATGCGCCTGGATGATGCCGGGGCCTTCTTTGATGCTCCTTGGATGACGCTGGGACTCCTTTGGGTGGGCTCGGATGACGCCAAAACTTCCCTGGATGTTCTGGGACTGCCTTGGATTTGCCTGGACGATGTCAGGACCACCTTAGATGCGCCTAAATGATGCCGGGACCACCTTGGGGGCCTGGATGATGCCGACACAGCCTTGGATGCGCATTGGATACACCTGGATGACAGAGGGACCGCCTTGGGTGCGCCTGGACGATGCCAGGACCGCCTTGGATGCCCCTGGACAACGCCTGGTCCGCCCTGGATGCGCCTTGGAGGCGCCTTGGATCCACTTTTGATGCTCCTGGACGTCGCCAGGACCACCTTGGATGCGCCTGGATGTCACCGGGACGGCCTCAGATGCACCTGGATTACGTCGGGACCTTCTTAAATGTCCCTTGGATGGACCGAGACGACGACAGGATAGCCTTAGATGCGCTTTGGATGTACCTTGGATGCACCTGGATAACGCTGGGACTGCCTTGGATGCGCCTAGACGACGTCGGGACTGCCTTGAATGCGCTTAGAATGCGCCTTGGATGCGCCTGGATAACACCAGGACTGCCTTAGATGCGCCTGGATGACGCTGGGACTGCCTTGCATGCGCTTGGACGCTGGGACCGCCTTGTTTGCGCCTGGACGACGCCGAGACCGCCTTGGATGTGACTTGGATGCACCTGGACGACGCCGGGACCACCTTTCATAGGCCTGGAAGACGCGGGGACTGCCTTGGATGTGCCTTCGATGCACCTTGGATGTGCCTGGATGATGCCAGGACAACCTTGTATGCACCTGGACCACACCGGGACCGCCTCGGGTGCGCCTGGACAACGCCAGGACCGCCTTGGATGCGCCTCAGATGCGCCTTAGACGCACCTTGGATGCGCCTTGGATAAGCCTTGGATAAGCCTGGATGACACCTGGACTGCCCTGGTTGCGCCTGGGTGACGCCAGAACCATCTTGAATGCGCCTGGACGACACTGGGACCACCTTGGATGCGCCTGGATGACGTCGGGACCGCCTTGGATGTGCCTGGACAACGCTGGGACCGCCTTGGATGCGCCTTGGATGCGCCATGGATACCCATTGGATGCGCTTTTGATGCGCCTGGATGATGCCGGGACCGCCTTGAATGCGTCTGACATTTGCCTGGACGACGCCAGGACGACGCCTTGGATGCGCCTTAGATGCGCCTTGGATGTGTCTTGGATGCGCCCGGGCGACGCCGACGCGCTTGGACGACGCCTTGGCGGCGCCTAAACAAAACCTGGATGATTCCAGGACCACCTTGGATGCGCCTGGACGACGCTGAAACCGCCTTGGATGCGCCTGGACGACCCTGGGACAGCCTTGGATGCGCATGGAAAACGCCGGGACTGCCTTTGATGCGCCTGGACGACACTGGGACCGACTTGCATGCGCTTGGACGCGCTTGGACGATGTCGTGACAGCCGTGGATGCGCCTGGATGACGCCGGGACCACCTTGTATGCGCCTGCATGATGCCGAGACCATCTTGAATGCGCCTGGATGACGCTGGGTCCGCCTTGAATTTTGGACGACACTGGGACTGCCTTGGATGCGCCTGGAAAACACCGGGACCGCCTTGGATGTGCCTGAACGACGCTTGGACAACCTTGGGTGCCTAAAGGAAGAAGGAATGCCTTGGATGCGCCTTGGATGCGCCTTGCATGCGCATTGCATGCGCATGTATGATGGGATCGCCTTGATTGCGCCTGGACGATGCCTGGACTGCCTTGGATGCGCCTTAGATGCGCCTTGGATGCGCCTTGGATCTATCCTGGATGCACCATAAATGCACCTGGACGAAGCCCTGACCGCCTTGGGTGTGCCCGGACGACACCAAGACCACTTTGGATACGCCTGAATGACGCCGGGACCGCCTTGAATGCGCCTGGAAGACGCTAAAACAACCCCGGGTCGCTCCTTGGATGCATCGACGCTGGGACTGCCTTGCATGCGCTCGGACGCTGGGGCTGCCTTGTGCGAGCCTGGACGACGCCGGGACCGCCTTGGATGCACCTGGTTGACGCTGGGACATCCTTGGATGCGCCTGGATGACACTGGGACTGCCTTTGATGCGCCTGGACGACTTTGCGACTTTCTTGGATGCGCATTGAATGGGCCTTGGATGCGCCTGGATGATGCCAGGACCGCCTTAGATGCACCTGGATGACTCTGGGACTGCCTTGCATGCGCTCGGACACTGGGACCGCCTTGTTTGCGCCTGGACGATGCCGGGACCGCCTTGGATGTGGCTTGGATGCACCTGGATGACGCCAGGACCACCTTGCATACAAAGTTAAAGTTAAAGTCCCAATGATCATCGTCACACACACATCTGGGTGTGGTGAAATTTGTCCTCTGCATTTAACCCATCCCCATGTGATTTTGATCCATCCCCTGGGGGAGAGGGGAGCAGTGAGCAGCAGCGGTGCCGCGCTCGGGACGCTTGTACAACGCAGGGACTGCCTTGGATGTGCCTTGGATGTGCCTGAGATGTGCCTGGATGACGCCAGGACAACCTTGGATGCACCTGGACCACACTGGGACAGGCTTGGATGCGCCTCAGATGAGCCTTAGACGCACCTTGGATGTGCTTGCATGCGCTCTGGATAAGCCTGGACGATGCCTGGACCGCCTTGGAAGCGCCTGGGTGACGCCAGGATTGCCTTGGATGCATCTGGACGACGGCGGGACCACCTTGAATGCGCCTGGACGACGTCGGGACTGTCTTGAATGCGCCTGGTCGACGCCGGGACCGCCTTGGACGCGCCTTGGACGCGCCTTGGACGCGCCTTGGACGCGCCTTGGACGCGCCTTGGACGCGCCTTGGACGCGCCTTGGACGCGCCTTGGTTGTGCCTCAGATGCGCCTCGGATGCGCCTTGGGTTCGCCTTGGATGCACCTAGACGACGCCGGGACTTCCCTGGTTGCGCCTGGATGACGCCGGGACTATCTTGGATGCGCCTTGGATGCTCCTTGGATGACCCCTGGATGCGCCTTGGATGCGCCCTGGGTGAGCCAGGACCACTTTGGATACTCCTGAATGACGCTGGGACCGCCTTGAATGCGCCTGGGCAATGCGCCAATGATGTCGGGATGCGCCTTGGATGCATCTACAATGTGTCTTGGAAGCACCTTAGATGTGCTTAGATGATGCTGGGACTGTCTTGAATGCGCTTGGATGACACAGGGACCGCCTTGGATGCGCATGGACGACGGCGGGACCACTTTGGATGCGTCCCGGATGCCCCTGGACGACGCCGGGACCGCCTCGGCTACGCCTTGGATACGCCTTGGATACACCTTGGATAAGCCTTAGGTAGGCCTTGGATACGCCTGGGCGACACCAGGACTGCCTTGCATGCGCCTGGACACTGGGACCGTTTTGATGCGTCTGGATGATGCCTGGACCACCTTGAATGCACCTTACATTTGCCTGGACGCCAGGACGACGTCGAGACCGCCTTGGATGCGCCTTGGATGCGCCTTGGATGCGCCTTGGATGCGCTAGGACGATGCTGGAACCCCCTTGGTTGTGCCTGGACGACCGCCTTGGATGCGACTTTCATGCGCCTGGATGCTGGGATCACCGTGTTTGCGCCTGGACGATGCCTGGACCGCCTTGGATGCGCCTCGGCTGCCCCTTGGATGCTCCTTGGGTGCTCCTTGGATGCTCCTGGACCACCATGGATGCCCCTTGCATGCGCGTGGATGCCCGGACTGCCTTGGATGCGCCTGGTTGACACCGGGACTGCCTTGGATGCGACTTGATGCCCATGGAAGATGCCAGGACCACCTTCAATGCGCCTGGACAATGCCGGGATCGCCCTACCTGCGCCTGGACGATGCTGGGACCGCCTTAGATGCTTCTTGGATGCTCTATGGATGCGCTTGGTCAACACTGTGAGCGCCTTGGATGTGCCATGGATGCGCCTGGACGACGCCGGGACCGCCTTGTATGCGCTTGGACGACACCACGACTGCCTCGGATGCGACTTGAATGCGCACGGACGATGCCAGGACCACCTTTGATGCGCCTGAACGATGCCGGGATCGCCCTACATGCGCCTGGACGATGCCGGGACCGCCTTAGATGCTTCTTGGATGCTCTATGGATGCGCTTGGACGCCGCCGGGACTGCTTTGGATGTGCCTGGACGATGCCGGGACTGTCTTGGATGTACCCGGAAGACGCCGGGACCACTTTGCTTGCGCCCAGACGATGCCAGGACCTATTTAGGTGCACCTAAATAAAACCTTGATGAGGCTGGGACTGCCTTGGATGCGCTTTAGATGCGCCTGGACAACGCTAAAACCACCTTGGGTGCGCCTGGACAACGCTGGGAGAGCGTTGGATGCGCTTGGAAAACGGCGGGACCGCCTTTGATACGCCTGGACGACGCTGGGACTTTCTTGGATGCACTTGGACGCGCTTGGACGATGTCAGGACAGCCTTGGATGCACCTGGACGATGCCGGGACCACCTTGAATGCGCCTGCGCGATGCCGAGACCGCCTTGAATGCGCCTGAATGATTCTGGGACCGCCTTGAATGTTGGACGACGCCGGGACCACCTTGGATGCGCCTGGACAACGCCGGGACAGCCTTGGATGCACGTTTGATGCGCCTTGCATGCACCTGGATGCTGGGATCGCCTTGTTTGCACCTGGATGACGCCTGGACTGCCTTGGATGCGTCCTGGATGCACCTTGGATGCACCTTGGATGCACTTTGAATGCGCCTGGACGACGCCCTGACGACCTTGCGTGCACCTGCATGACGCTGGGACTGCCTTGGATGCGCTTGGACGACGCTGGGACTACCTTGGATGTTCCTGGACAACAGCGTTCTTCAATGCGCCTGGAAGGTGCCACGATTGCCTTGGGTGCACGTGGATGGTCCTGGAACTTTCTTGGATGCGCTTGGACCAACTTGGATGCGCCTTAAAAGCGCTTGGATGATGCCAGGACCTTATTTGCTGCTCTTTGGATGCATCTGGATGACGCTGGGACTGCCTTGGATGCGCTCACATGACGCCAGGACTTCCTTAGATGCTCTGGGACTGCCTTGGATGTGCCTGGATGATGTCAGGACAACCGGATGACGCTGGGACCACCTTGGGGCCCTGTGTTTGGGCCAACACAGCCTTGGATGTGCTTTGGATACACCTGGACCACGGAGGGACTGCCTTGACGGCGCCTTAGATTTGCATAAACAATGCTGGGACTGTCTTGGATGCGCCTGGATGACGCCGGGTCCGCGTTGGGCTTCCGGACGATGCTGAGACTTCCTTGGATGCACCTCGGATGTCCTTTGGTGTTGCCTTGGATGCGCCTTGAATGGGCTTTGGATGTGTCTTGACAACACCGGGACCGCTCTGGATGCGCCTGGATGACGCCGGAACCGCCTTTGTTGCGCCTGGACTAAGTCATGACCTCTGCTAGTCGTCACCTTAGCGTGGTGGAGGGTGTTGTGTGTCCCAATGATCCTAGGATCCATTTTTGGGGATTCAAGCCCCTGGCAGGTTCACCCATGGCAAAAGGGTCCTAGGTGAGGGGCCACTCAAAGCATGACTCATAAAACCCCTTAAGATTAAAAATTTATATGGACTCGGATCTCCGGGCCCCCCCACTGGAGCCAGGCCTGGAGGTGGGGCTCGAAGACGAGCGTCTGGTGGCCGGGCCTTTGTCCCTGGGGCCTGGCCGGGCACAGCCCAAAAAGGAAACGTGGGTCCCCCTTCCCATGGGCTCACCCTCTGTGGGAGGGGCCAAAGGGGTCGGGTGCAATGTACGCTGGGCGGCAGCCTAAGGCAGGGACCTTGGCGGTCTGATCCCCGGCTGCAGAAGCTGGCTCTTGAGACGTGGAATGTCACCTCTCTGTCTGGAAAGGAGCTTGAGCTGGCGTGCTAGGCAGAAAAAAATTGCCTACACTTAGTCGGACTTGGCTCCACACAGTTTGGGTTCGGGTGCAAGCCCTCTCGAGAGGGGCTGGGCTCTCTTCCACTCTGGAGTCACGCACGGTGAGAGGCGTTGAGCAGGGGTGGGTAAACTTATTGCCCCCCAGCTGGGCCTCTGCACATTGGGGTTCACCCCGGTGAATGAGAGGGTAGCCTCTCTTCGCCTTCGGGTGGCGGAATGGGTCCTGACTGATGCTTGGGTCTATGCACCAAACAGCACCTCAGAGTACCCACCCTTTTTTCATTTAATTCCTTGGAAGAAATGCTGGAGAGTGCTCCTTCTGGGGACTCCATTATTCTACTGGGTGACTTCAATGCTCACATGGGCAATGACAGTGAGACCTGGAAGGGCCTGATTGGGAGGAATGCCCCCCCCCCCCCCCGAATTTGAGCCTGAGTGGTGTTCTATTATTGGCCTTTTTTCCCGACACGGATTGTCAATTATGAACACCATGTTCAAACATTGGGGGGTCCATGTGTGCACTTGGCACCAGGACACCCTAGGCCGCAGATTGATGGTTGACTTTGTAGTCATGTCATCGGATTTGCGGCCGCATGTTTTGGACACTTGGGTGAAGAGAGGGACGGCGCTGTCAACTGATTACCACCTAGTAGTAGGTTGGCTCCGATGGTGGGTAAAGATGCAGGTCCGACCTGGAAGGCCCAAATGTACTGTGAGGGTCTGCAGGAAACGTCTGGCAAAATCCTCTGTCAAGCTGAAGAAGGAGTCCTATCGGACCGTTTTGGCCTGCGGGACTCCGGAGGCAGCCAACAGGTACTGGAGGGCTTCGGCGATTGCTGAAGGAAAACCCCCGGCATGGGAGGAGTTTGGCAAGGCCATGGAGAATGACTTCTGGATGGCTTTGAGGAAATTCCGGTCCACTATCCGGCGTCTCAGGAAGGGGAAGCAGTGCGCCATCAACGCTGTTTACAGTGGAGATGGCGTGCTGCTGCCCTCGACTCAGGATGTCGTGTGTCGGTGGGGAGAATTCTTTGAAGACCTCTTCAATTCCACCAACATGCCTTCCATTGTGGAAGTAGGGCCTGAAGACTTTGAGGCAGACTCTCCAATCTCTGAGGTCCAAGTCACTGAGGTAGTTAAAAAACTCCTCTGTGGCAAGGCCACCCCCGGGGTGGATGAGATCCGCCCAGAGTTTTTAAAGGCTCTGGATGATGTGGGGGTGTCATGGCTGACACGCCTTTGCAACTTTGCGTGGACATCAGGGACGGTGCCTCTGGATTGGCAGACTTGGGTGGTGATTCTCCTCTTTAAGAAGGGGACTGGAGGGTGTGTTCCAATTAAAGGGGAATCACACTCCTCAGCCTCCCTGGTAAGGTCTATTCGGCGATGCTGGAGAGGAGGGTCCGTCTTGAGGTCGAACTTCGAATTCAGGAGGAGCTGTATAGCTTTCGTTCTGGCTGTGGAACTGTGGTACAGCTCTACACCCTCGGCAGGATCATCAAGGGGGCATGGGAGTTTGCTCAACGAGTGCACATGTGTTTTGTGGACTTGGAGAAGGCTTTCGACCGTGTCACTCAGGAAGTTCTTAGTAGGGTGTTTCGGGATTACGGGGTGCCGAGCCAACTGATAAGTGTGGTTCGGTGCCTGTATCACCGATGCCAGAGTTTGGTCCGCATTTCCGGCAGTAAGTCGGATTTGTTCTCAGCGAGGGTCGGACTCCGCCAAGGCTGCCTTTTGTTACCGATTCTGTTCATAACTCTTATGGACAGAATTTCTAGGCGCAGCCGAGGCGTTGAGGCTGTCCGGTTTGGGGATAACCCGATCCTGGATAACCAGAATATGATGAAAATGTCGGGACCGCCTTGGATGTGCCCGGACGAGGTTAGGACCGCCCTGGATGTTTTAGGACAAGCTTGGATGCACCCGAACAATGTCGGGACTGCCTTGGATGCACCTGGATGACGCCGGGATCGCCTTGGGTGCGCCCGGACAATGCCTGGACCGCCTTGGATGCACCTGGATGATGCCGGGACCACCTTGGATGCGCTTGGACAGTGCCAGGACCACCTCGTATGCGCCTGGACGTCGCCAGGACTGCCTTGGATGCGCCTTGCATGCGCTTGGACGACGCCGTGACCACCTTTGATGCGCCTTGTATGCACCTTTGATATGTCTTGAATGCACCCTGGATGCGCCTGGACGACGCCGGGACCACCTTGGATGCGCCTGGACAACGCCAGATCCACCGTGTATGCACCTGGATGATGTCGAGACTGCCTTGGATGCACCTTGGATGCGCCTAGGATGCACCTTGGATGCGCCTTGGATGTGCCTTGGATGCGCTAGGATGATGCCAGGATCACCTTGGATGCGCCTGGACGAGGCTAGGGTGAGCCTTGGATGACGCCGGTACCGCCATACATGCGCCTGGACGCTGGGACCGTATTGTATGCGCCTGGATGATTTCGAGATCTCCTTGGATGCACCTGCACGACGCCAGGACTGCCTCGGATGCGCCAGGATGATGCCAGGACGACGCCAGGACTGCCTCAGATGTGCCTGGATGACACCTGGACCGCCTGCCTGCCTGCTCTCCTGGCCTAGTCTTGGAAGAGGCCATGACCACCTACCTGCCTTCCTGCTTGGCCTTTACCTAGATGAAGACGACTGCCTGGCCTGCATAGGGATGAAGTTATGATCTCCTGCATGACCTGCTCCTATGAAGCTGTGCCTGCCTGCCTGCCTGCCTGCCTGCCTGCCTGCCTGCCTGCCTGCCTGCCCGCCCGGCCTAAAAATGGATGAAGCCATGACTGCTTGCCCTCCTGGCGCCTGGATGATTACGTCAGCTATTACGATCATAATACTTGAGGAGAACAGAAAACAAGTGAGTCATTATCACTCATTTACAAAGGTCACACTTTACAACAAGTATATAAGCATCTCCCGGATATTTTAGTTTTGTCTGAGCTTCATGCTAACGTACAATGCTAACAAACCTAGATCAATGTTGCAATCATTATAACACCAATATTTCAACACAAACTTTGCAGCAACACTTGTAAGAAAAACATAGAATACCCACGTGCATTTATTATGTATTCAATAAAGTGACTGAAGCTAAGTGGCTCAACTATTTTGGTGGCTGCAAACTACCCAATACAGGTTTAACACAGTATTTGTAGAAAAGGTGATGAATGCAAAGGTTGGTTAGCTTGATGCTAACGCGTTATGTAAATCACCATCAACAGACGAACACAGCTAGTCTGTCATGTCCCTGCATCTGGTTGAAACTGCCTGCCCTGCCCTCTCACCTGCCTGTGCCTGGGTAAAGCCATGACTTTATGCCTGCCTTCCTGGTATACGCTTGAATGAGACCATGACTTCCATGACCTGGATGATGCCATGATTCCCTGACTGCCTAGCACCCGTCTCTTTTATTTTTCTCATGTTGTCTTCCGTCCACTGGCTCCCCATAAAACAGCGCATACATTTCAAGATCTTTGTCACCACATACAAAGCCCTAAACAACCTTGCCCCCCCCCACCTGTCTGAACTCCTGCATCGCTATACCCCCACCCTCTGACTCCGCTCTGCTGACGCCAGCCTGCTGACCCCCACTACCTTGACCAAATACTGGACCATTGGGGAGAGAGCCTTTGCCATTGCTGCCCCCACTCTCTGAAACTCTCTCCCCCTGACCATTTGTAATGCTGACTCCCTGCACTCCTTCAAACACCATCTCAAGACACGCATCTTCAACTCTGCATGTGATATCTCACTCTTGTGTGTGTGTGTGTGTGTGTGTGTGTGTGTGTGTGTGTGTGTGTGTGTGTGCGTGCGCGTGTATGTCTGCGGGGTTAAGCATGAATTTTCTAAGTAAAGCGGCTTTTAGTGTTAAGAAAAGCGCCATATAAACCAGGCCGATTATTGCTATTGTTATTATTATTATTATTAAAGATAGATAAGTAAATGAAACATAAATAGAAAAGTAGATAGATAAAATAGATGAAAAAGTAAATAGATAAAATGGAGAAGTAAATACTTGAAAATAGAAAAGACAAAATTAGATAAAATAGATAAGTAAATAAACAATAGATAAGTAAGTAGGTAAAATAGATAAGTAAATAGACGAAATAAATAAAATAATAACTAGATAAAACAAATAAAATAGATAAGTAAATAGGTAAACAGATGATGCTGGGACCACCTTGGATCGGCCTGGTTGACGCCAGGACTGCCTTGGATGCGCCTGAACGATGGCGGGACCGCCTTGGATGCGCCTGGGCGATGGCGGGACCGCCTTGGATGCACCTGGACGACGCCGGGACCACCTTGGATGTGCTTGGATAACACTAGGACCACCTTGGATGCGTCTGGACGACGCCAGGACTGCCGTAGATGCGCCTTGAATGCGCCTGGACGACGCTGTGACCACCGTGGATGCACCTTGGATGCGTCTGGACGACGCCGGGACCACCTTGGATGCGCCTGATGATGCTGGGATTGTCTTGGTGCACCTGGACGACGCCAGAACCACCTTGAATGCGCCTGGACGACGCCACAACCGCCTTGAATGTGCCTTGGATGCTCCTTGGTTGCACCCGGACAATGCCTGGACGATGCCGGAACGACCCCTGGACGACACTGGGACAGCTTTGAATGCTCTTTGAATGCACGCGCCTTAGATGCATGTGCCTTGGATGCGCATTGGGTGCGCCTGGATGACGCCAGGACCGCCTTGGATGCACCTGGATGACGCTGACACTGCCTTGCATGCGCCTGGACGTTAGGACCGCCTTGGATGTGCCTGGACGACGCCAGGACTGCCTTAAATGTGCCTGGACAACCCTGGGACTGCCATGAATGTGCCTGGATGACTCTGGGACCGCCATGGATTAGTCTGTACAACTTTAGGACCGCCTTTGATGTGCTTGGACAACGCCGGGACTGCTTTTATGCGCCTGGACGATGCCATCACTGCTTTGGATTTGCCTGGACGACGCCGGGACCGCCTTGGATGCACCTTGGATGCTCCTAGACGACTGCATCGGATGCGCCTAGACGACACCATGACTGCCTTGGATGCGCCTGGGCGACGCCGTGACTGCCTCGGTTCCGCCTGGTCAACGCCGGGACAGCCTCGGGTGCACCTGGATGACACTGGGACTGCCTTGCATTCGCCTGGATGACGTTGGGACTGCCTTGGATGCGCCTTGGATGCAATTGGACAAAGCCGGGACTGCCCTGGATTCACCTGGACGACAATGGAACCGTCTTGGATGCACCTGGATTGCCTTTGATGTGCCTGGATGAAGCCAGAACTGCCTGGACGAAGCAAGGACTGCCTTGGATGCACCTGGTCAAAGACAGAACCGCATTGGATGAGCCATGATGAAGCCAGGACCGCCTTGGATGCGCCTGGACGACACCACGACCGCCTTGACTGCACCTGGACAGCCCCAGGACCGCCTACGATGCGCCTTAGCCACGCCTGGACGAAGCCGGGACTGCCTTTGATGCGCCTTGATGATGCCAGGACCGCTTTGCATGTGCCTGGACTGCCCTGGATGCGTTTGGACAAAGCCAAGACTGCCTGGAGGAAGCCAGGACTGCCTTGTATGCGCCTGGACAAAGCTGGGACTGCCTCGGATGCGCCTGAACGACGCCCGGACAGCCTCAGTTGCACCTGGTTGATGCCGGGACTGCCTCGGATGCGCCTGGTCGACAATTGCACTGCCTCGGATGCGCCTGGACGACGCCGGGACCGCCTCGGATGCACCTGGAAGATGCTGGTACGGCCTTGGGTGCGTCTGGATGAAGTCAGCACTGACTCGGACGCACGTGGATGAAGCCAGGACTGCCTCGGATGCGCTTGGATGTAGCCAGGACTGCCCTGAATGCGCCTGGACGGAGTTAGGACTGTCTCGGATGCGCCTGGATGAAGCCTGGACTGCCTCGGATGCGCCTGAACAAAGCCAGGACTGCCTCGGATGCACCTGGACAAAGCTAAGACCACTATGGATGTGCCTGGACGACGCCCGGACTGCCTCGGAAGCGCTTGGACGATGCTGGGATTGCCTCTGATATGCCTGGATGAAGCCAAGACTGCCTCGGATGCGCCTGGACCAAGCCACAACTGCCTCGGATGCGCCAGGACTGCCTTGGATGCATCTGGACGAAGCCAGGACTGCTTTGGATGGCCTGGACGAAGCCAGGACCACCTTGAATGCAGCTTGATGAAGCCAGGACTGCCCTGAGTGCGCTTGGATGGAGCCACGACTGCCTTGGGTGCGCCTGAACGACGCCACAACCGCCTTGGATGTGCCTGGACGAAGCCAGGACTGCTACCGTTGTGCCTGGTCAACGCTGAGACCACCTTGCATGCGCCTGGACTGCCTTGGATGCACCTGGACTAAGCCAGTACTGCCTTTACGAAGCCAGGACTGCCTTTCTGCGCCTGGACGAAGCCAGGACTTCCTTAGATGCACCTGTACGAAGTCAGGACCGCCTTGGATGCGCCTGCCTACCTGCCTGCTTGCCTGCTTGCCCGGCCCTGCCCTGAGCTGATCTGAATACTTGATTACCAATCAGCAAACAAGTAAGTTATTATCACTGACATTATGTGTTATAATGGAAGAGTACACATCCAAACGACCTTCAACTATTCAAGATTCAAGAGTTTTTTATTCGCCATGTTTGAGCGTGCCAAACAAAGAATTTAACTTTGGTAAATCACAGCCTCTGTTCAACATTTAGGTGACAACAACACTCAGGACATGTGAAAAATGGCAGATATTCTCAAACGTCCCCTGATCTGAAACTCTCAAGAGGGCAAGGAAAAACTCAAAACTCCAGCTAGGGGAAATGAAAAACCTTGAGAAGAGACCACAGATGGGAGGGTCCCTCTTATAGGAGGACCAGGCTGCAATGGATGCAGAGAGGACACATAGTACAAACAGTGTAGACAATTAAAAAAAGGTGTACAGAGCAGGATGTTATTGCACAGTAATGACTCTGAGACTCTAAGAGTGGTGTGAGTTCATCAGAGCAACAGCCTGGGGGAAGAAGCTGTCTGTGTCTGCTGGTTTTAGCGTACTGAGCACTATAACACCTTCTGGAGGGGAGTAGTTCAAACAGACTGCAACCTGGGCGAGAAGGGTCTGTAGAGATGTTACTTGCACGTTTCCTGGTCCTGGACAGGTACAAGTCTTGGATAGATAGGATGTTGATTCAGATTATCTTTTCTGCAGTCCTTATTGTCCGTTGAAGTCTGTGCTTGTCTTGTTTGGAGGCCGATCAAAACCAGACAGTGATAGAGGTGCAGAGGACAGACTGGATGATGGCAGTGTAGAAGGTCTTCAGCAGCTCCCGCGGCAGGTTGAACTTCTTGAGCTGTCTCAGGAAGTATAGCCTCTGCTGGGCCTTCTTCCGGACAGAGTCTATGTGGCCGGTCCATTTCAGGTCCCGAGAGATTGTGGTTCCCAGGAAGTTGAAGGTGTCTGTGGAGAGAATAGTATTACTGCGGATAGTGAGGGGTGAAAGTGGTGAAGGGCCTCGCCTGAAGTCCACTGTCATCTCCATGGTCTTGAGCGGGTTCAGCTCCAGGTGGTTTTGGCTGCACCAGTGGACCAGCCGCTCCACCTTCTGTCTGTACGCAGTCTTATCACTGTTCTGAATCAGTCCGATGAGAGTGGTGTCGTCTTCATACTTCAGGAGCTTCACAGGAGAGTCACCTGCGGAGGAACCGTTGGTGTAGAGAGAGAAGAGCAGTGGGGAGAGGACGAACACCTGAGGGGCTCCAGTATTGGTGGTCTGGGTATCAGATGTGATGCTCCCCAGCCTCACACGCTGTCTCCTGTTGGTCAGGAAGCTGGTGATCCACTGACAGGTGGAGGCAGGCACTGCGAGCTGGATGAGCTTCTGTTGGAGGATGTCAGGAGCAATGGTGTTGAACGCCGAGCTGAAGTCCACGAACAGGATCCTGGCGTACGCTCCTCGGGTGTCCAGGTGTTGCAGGATGTAGTGCAGTCCCATGTTGACCGCATCATCCACCGACCTGTTTGCCCGGTAGGCAAACTGAAGGGGGTCAAGCAGGGGGCCCGTGACATCCTTCAGGTGGTTCAGCACTAACCTCTCGAAAGATTTCATGACCACAGATGTCAGTGCGACAGGTCTATAGTCATTCAAACCTGTGATGGCGGGCTTCTTGGCCACTGGAACGATGGTGGAGCTCTTGAAGCACGAGGGCACCTCACACAGCTCCAGGGAACGATTGAAGATCCGTTCAAAGGTGGGCGCCAGCTGCTCAGCGCAGACTTTCAAGCAGGAAGGTGACACGCCGTCTGGGCCCGGTGCCTTCCTGATCTTTTGTCTCCGGAACATCTGGCGCACTTCCTCCTCGCGGATCTGGAGTGATGATTGATTTTCGGTGAAAGCAGGAGGTCATCAGTAAAGAATGACCAACTCTGGAGTTAAAAGTTTTGATTCGGACAACGGAGAAGAATATTACCTAACATTACTATATTTGTATATATAAAAGTTGTTTTTTTAGTTTTGAGATATTCTTGACTTGGTCATTTCAAAAGTAGCTTGTGAGCTGAAAAGGTTTGGGCATCCCTGTCCTACATAGTCACATGATGACAAAAAATGTCACTATTTGTTAGAAAAGCAGAACAGCAATACGCATCATAGAATTAATTTAAAATTATTCATCTCAACTACGGCCGAGCAATTTTACTAAATAATGTAATTATGACCCCACCATTATTGCGATTGGAATTTAATATGCCATTATTTTTTTCAAGATCCTCTTCCTGTGTATTTGACAACAAAACGGAAGCAATAAATTAATTTGTACTACCATAAATAACAGAATCAGATTTTTTATGCAGTTTTATTTATTCAATATACTAAAGTTTTTTTCAGGGTAGCATTGTGGAGGATTTGTTAGCACATTCATCTCACAGTTCAGAGGGTGCGGGTTCAATTCCACCTCCAGCCCTCGTCGTGTGGAGTTTGCATCTTCTCCCCGTGCCTGCGTGGGTTTCTTTACTGGCACTTCAACTTCCTCCCACAACCCAAACACATGCACGGTAGGCCCATTAAGCACTCAAAATTGCCCATAGTGCAAACACGGATAGTTGCTCGTCTCTGTGTGCCCAGCAATTGGCTGGCAGCCAAGTCAGGGTGTCCCCTGCTTACTGCCCGATTACTGCTGGGATAGGCTCCTGTACACTTGCGAACCCGGTGGGGACAAGCAGTTCAGAAAATGAATGGCTATACACACCCACATTGTGTGCTAATTTTGTTTTACTTTTTGCTTGTTTGTTTGTAGTGTGTATCATGTTTATATTCAGAATAAACCAAACCACTTCTTTAGGCCTTATTGTAACACCAAATACTGCCACTTGATGTTCAAATATATATACGACAGGCAGTACCATGTAATGTGACCAAGCTCAAAAGTATGAAGTATCAATAAATGGCATATTTCTTTATTATGTATATGAACAGTATCAGCATGTAGACACATACAGACACATACACAAATTATTACTGTATTTTTCGGACTAAAAGTCGCTACGGAATATAGGTCGCATCATCCATAAAATGCACAATATAGAGGAAAAAAACACAAGTTGCACCGGAGTTTAAGTCACACTTTGGGGGAAATTTATTTGACAAAATCAAACACCAAGAACAGACATGAACCAGCAACAACAGGCTAACGACACGCTATGCTAACGTGACATAAACACAAACGAGGAGCTGAGAACGGGTCTGATATAACATTAACAGTTATTCAAATAACATGAATAACACATTTATCAAACCATCTGTATTACTCCAAATCATTAATTATTCAAATAACTATAACATAGTAAATAACATGTTTATCAAACCATCAGTGTCACTCCAAATCATTAAATCCATTGATCGATTTCGTCGTGTGCGGCGCGCCGCTGATGTCGGACTCGTTGTCAGTTGCAGTTCAATTTATTCCACACGCCCATATAACTATATAAACTATCTCAAATACTAAGAATATAAACAACAATTTTATTGAACCATCTGTGTCATTCCAAATCTTTAAATCCATCGGAATCTTCGTCGTGACACTTAAAAAACATACACACACAGCTGTTGACGCCGGAAGGAACTACGTGCGCCGCCGCCGTCAGACTAGATCTATCAAATAAATGTAATATAAACAACAATTTTTACGAACCATCCGTGACATTCTAAGAGGAAGGGCTAAATTTGCAGTCTCCCACAGAGGATGTTAGAGGTCACCATACGACCTTGAGGGTTATGCTTGTGCATCATTGTGGCAACAAAGTCAGGGAACCGCCATTACGTTCTTATTGGATGAGAAGACAACTTTGCAGTTCAGAGATTAATGTACAGTGCAATTCTTTCACCAGAAACGTTTAGAGCGCACAAACATGCATTCCTGTAAAAATAAGGGTTTTGCATAGTGGTAATAAATGTGGGCTATGGAATGTTTTAAAGGAATGATTCTGGGTATTGATTTAGTGTGGGTCCAATATTCAGGTCACTGCTGCTGTCTATGCTGTAGAAGCATCTGACAAATTGGCAAGTGAAGTGAAAAACAAATTAAGCGACATATGTCACCTGGGACACAGCAAGTGTGTGTGTGTGTGATTATTATTGTATTGCGCTTTTTGATGCAGTCACTGTACTCAAAAGGATTTCAGTAATGGAATGAGACTTGAATGACCGAATGGCACCTATCAGCGGGTACTTTTGCCCAATCATAAGAAAACTGCTCCACTTCTCTCAGGTTTGAAGGGAGCCCTCTCCTGCCTGTTGTTTCATCTCCTTCCACAGATATTTATTAGGATTTGGTTTCACAGGAGGCCACTTCAGAATAGTCCAGTTTTGTTCTTATCCACCCTCTAGTGTTCTTCACCATGTGTTTTGGAGCATTATTCTGTCGGAGACCCCATGACCCGCAGCTGAGACCAAGCTCCCTGATGGCGCCCACTGGCCCTCTTGAATTATCTGGTGTAGTCGCGACAAGTGCATGACTGTGAAGTGGGGTGGAATTTCATCTTGGTGACACTGGAAGTAGACCTCTTACCTGCTGGGCTTTTATAAGACAGCCTTCCTCTTCTGACATGAGTCCACGCATGAGTGTCTGTAGGAATGTCGAGTCCATGAGTCCAGTGAAATTATTTTTGTCTCTATAATCATATGTTGTCCATCATTCCGCGACTCACAAGCGGATTCAAAGACAGAGCATTCCACTTTGTCGAGGATAATCGTGGTCCTATCGTGCTGATGACTGCCAGACTCAGACTCATCTTTCACTGCAGGAGATGATTTTGGGGAATTGTAAAGGGTTATTTGTGGGTAAGAGGGTGGGAAGGGCCAAGATGAATGGCATGAGAGAAAACGAGATCGTTGAAAGAAACAAAAGACAGACAAGGGGCAATATTACAAAGGCAGTTTAAAAACCATGAAATGGCGTCTTCACAGGATGATGCGGCGTTCTTAAAGTTGATTTGATTTGACAAGTTGGAAGAAAAAAATAATTAAAATAGAGCATGGGAAATTGAGCATGACATTGATTGAACTAATTTATTTTTCTCTTTTTTTTGCTCATTTTATTCAGCACCAGTACTACACTACTTTATTGGGGAGTGATTTCCCCAAACAGATCTGAATCTTCATTCTTAATCTGTACCATGGAACAAAAGTGCTTGTGTTACCCCCCAGAATTTTTTTTAGGAGGGTCATAGAAACTTGTATACAGACATCACTTCCGAAGATTTTCTTCTGTTCCTGTAAGCATAGATCCCCTTGTCACACCTCCCCATCGCAGATCAACTTTGGCTGTTGATAGATTTAAACTAGGAGTGAAAACATGACCGGAACAGTTCCGCTTGAAGGGCGATCTTACCCTATTTAATCCCTGCTCGTCCATCATTCTTAATCCGTTAAACCCTTGACTCACCTTTGTGTCAAGGTATTTGGTGTAAAATGTCACAATACACTACATTTCACAGTGAGTCTTGAGCTTTGACTTCCTGATAATCTTAGTGTTGTCAGCCACTTGTCTGTGAAGTTGTCCAGTTTGCTGGTTCAGCTGTTCGGAAACTTTAAGTCACTTGAATCTTAAAGAAAGTCAAGTGTGCTGACAATGAACAGGGGGTTGTGTTACTCATATGTGGAAGATAGATTAGCACACAACTCTTAACATTAATTTATCCTAGTCAACCATAAATCTTCCCTCCAACAAGTCCAAATTTATTTGAAGCAATTCACAATTGACAAGGATCTTTCTAATAACATGACAAAAACATCAAACTTTTAATGAAGTACAAAGACACAATCAGTCAGAAATGCTTTCAAGATTATTGGAGCAATTTTTGTTGCCGCATGACTGCCTTAGTACACACAGTGGTCCATAAAGGCAGGCTTGGAAAAGTAAATGAACAAATCTACCATACGCTTTTTGGCAGCTGCAAATCAAACGTAGGCGTCAAGTCATAACCGTCAAGTATAAAAAAAATGTATGTATGTATACAATGCTAAATATCGATTGTAAAATTCTCAATTGAAATAATGGCTAAACAATCAATCATAAATGAGGAAACTGGGCTTCGACATACAGATATGTTATCACCTCGTCAGGAAGCAGACTAGCTTCTACCCAACAACTATTTTTACATTTGTCTTCAACGTGAGCTGTGGCTGCCCAGCTCCAACTATTATCAGACATTCCCAATTTTTTTATGGACTACTTACCTCATGGATTCAAGGAATATTCTTCCATCGTCATTCAGTTGACCTAAGCCCCTATGTGGTAACACGTCCACGTCCATATGCTGAGAATTATTTTTGGCAAACCTCTGTGAAAGCAGAGCATCCATTCGAACCTTGCAAAAAAGGAGTCCTATGACTAGCCTTGATGGGAAGAACCGTGACCTAAACTGGCACTAGCAGACATAGAAATACATTTTTCAGTGTTTGGAGGAAATGGACTATATTTTTCCCGACCACAAAGCAGTGTTTCCAGCAATATCAAGAAACCAGCAGACGGGGTGCCAGATTTTGACATGGCCGCAATAACTTGGACTTTGGTGTCAGCCCACCAGGTTTGATCCTCATCTTGGCCTACAGAGATCACTGATTCTCATCTTGGTAATGCAGCCTTGCTCCAAAATTCCTGAATCATTTAATCCAGATTTTTCTTCTGGATGACTAAAGATGACCTTAAGCACATCATTTCTTTTAAAAGACTAGGTCTGATGATTTGCTATAATTGCGTGAATGGTTGTGTATTCTTCGGGAAATGGACCAGACAAAAAATGAAATATGTTTCCATCTGTAAGGAAATTCTATACAACTACAAATCAATTGTTGGATCTGCATTGTCCCTCCTGTGCCAGCCTGCTCTCATTTGTGGTCGCTAGTTGTCATCATTGTTGCTTGTTGCCTCTATTGGAAACTCTTGAGGAAAATCTTTGGATGTGTGTAGACGCTTAGATCATAAGCAAACAATTCAGATATCGTCATTGTCCGATGACAGTATCCCATGACCACTATAACTTTTATTAATTATTTATTGATTAACTTTTTATCCTCCCTTTGATCTGTCAAGGGCTTGAGCATCAATCATGTATTTTCCCAAGACACGTATACTTTTGTAGACCTCTGAAATGCAAGCTTGTAGAATCTCAGTCGACAGGGATTCTTCTGCTTCGTCATGATTTGCACGGTGTGGCTGTCAGTCATTATGCACTCTCTTACGTAACAATCATTGCAACAGTGCACTGATTGGTCATGATGATCCATAGTGTTCTAAATAACCAACTTGATCTATGGCTTTCACAGCTACACTGTGACTGATTGCCTCTTCATCAAATACTAGTGGAGGAGCTTGCTCATTTGCTTTGCCGATTAATTGATTATTATTAAGAAGCTGAAATTCTGAGCATTTTGTCAGCTTTGAATTAAAAACGGCTAATTAATCAATTATCAAAATAATTATTGCTTAGTTGTTGAGAAACAATTAATTGTCACAGATTACATTTCTGTGACCAAATCTGTCCAATAACTTATTTTTATTGCACTTTCAGTTGTCTTGCACTTGGCAACAATGTGAATGTGATAGACGGCTGTTACCAAACGGCAACATGTCAGATACAATTGATGATTATTATTGTATCTATTATTAACCACTTTATGGAATTCAAAACAGTTTTTAAAGCCCTGAAGGTAAAATGGGGAAAAAGAAATATGAGGGAGCATGCACCAGAACTGTAATGTGGGTCCAGTGAGCTTCACGGCTCATAAAAGATAGTGGACAGGTGCTGACCATGTGTACGTCGTGACAGGACAGGCAGTGAGGACACCGCACACACTGAATGGACATTCCCGTAGGCGTGTGTTTTTAGATGAAACACAGCACGGGTCAGCAGGGGTCGTGTATGTCTTTTATTGCCTGTGTTTGTGTTTTGCTTGAACACGAGGACTTTGCCGATGGTGATATGTGGTAGAGTGAGATTGAAGAGGTTCAACATTCCTACGTTTCTACAGGGAGTCTTTTCACTTATTTTCCTTCCCTACTTCATGCTTTTATTCTGAAACATACACAGGCACACAGATGTGTTTTGACATGACGAGGCGCGAGTGATACTAACTAAACCAGCTACGTGCGCTTCTGTAATTCGCGATACAAATGGAAATAAAAGTGCAATTTTAGAAATAACACTTTAAAAATAATATTAGCGTCAGTCAAGCGGAGTGCACAAACTACCAGGACCACGGGGTAGTTCTGGAATTGGGTCCTGCTGGCTGAAAGCCCCCAATGATAACTTCAGAAACACTTTCAACTAAATTGCTTACTGTTTTGCTTTCCAAACAAAAAAACAAAGCTTGTGTTACTCTTGTAATAGACACAAATCAAGGAGAAATAACACTAAATGTCTTTCAGTGTTTACTATGTGGCCGCATTGGCGACTTCCACTGTGTCGAGTCGACACAATGTCATCCTGTAATTGTAGCGAATGCAACTCTTGCCAAATAAACTCTTCCGAGTGGGAACCGCTAAGTAAGAAATATTGCCCATGCATATTGTGGATTAGCGGGGTTTAAAACAGTCTTGATTTATTTCATCCCCCTCTGCGCTGTCCGTCTGACTCTGTCAGAATGTAATGTAATGTTAGCTGCTCGCTTGTCACACATGATTTAATTCCCTTTGTGCTGGGACCGTTTTTTTAGACAGAAAGGAAGTCTTGTAAATGGGGGGACATAAAAAGGTGAGTGAATGCAGCTGTAGCGACCAACACACATCCAGTACACACCCGTACAAATTTCTAGAACATAAAAATTGAATGGAAGATTTGTAGGTTGCAGCACAGTGGCGCACTGGTTAGCAAGTACAGTTCAGAGGTTGTGGGTTAGATTCCAGCTTTGGCCTTTCTGTGTGGAGTTTGCATGTTCTCCCCAAGCCTCCATAGG
The DNA here is from genome assembly GCF_024217435.2 of Syngnathus scovelli. Taxonomy (NCBI): domain Eukaryota; kingdom Metazoa; phylum Chordata; class Actinopteri; order Syngnathiformes; family Syngnathidae; genus Syngnathus; species Syngnathus scovelli. Next base: position 15,481,566 of record NC_090848.1, on the reverse strand, counting down.
TTTTATACCATTACTCGGCTTTCCTTCCGCATTCCAAAAACATACACTGTAGGTCGATTGGCCACTCTAAATTGTTTGTAGGTGTGAGTTTCAAATGGTTGTACTTTACACCACCATACAATAAACAAATACAAACAAACAAATAAACTTACTTCATTAATAATAGATTAATTCCAATCCATTATTTCTTTGCAGTCGTCTCAGCTGACTTCAAAATTGAAGGCGTGTACTTGAAACATGTATGCGAACAGTGTACGTAGCAATATCACAACGTTTCTAAGGCCCATTCACCCATAGGCACTTATCACACACTTGTACTGAAAGTCCCGTTTGTGTGCCCCTCTCAAGTGCATCCTTTCATGTGTGTGCATGTGTGAGCCGCTAATGAATTACAACCGTGAAGGATTGACCTGAAAGAAAGATGGGGCAAGAGAGGGAGCAAAGGGAACTGCGAGAGCCCAACACTGAATGTGAACATTCAAAACGATGAAAGAACCAAGGCTGAGGGCCTCTTCCTTTTTTTTTGAGGCTCCCAAAGTAATTCTTGACCAAAACATGGAGGAGGCTGGAAAAACTCCCATGATTAAACATTTAGTTCTGGGTCCACATCAAAAGTCTGCTGTGAACAACAACCCGGTTTGATGCTTTCAGTTCATTCCGTTTCTGATTTATTCACTGCACGCATTGATCACCTGCTGCTAATTGACAACACATTCCGAGCACTCGTACGCATGTGGTCTTCTTTGGATTTGAGAAAATTGTATGTGTATGTGAGTAATTTACGTTTTAAGTTTTATATTGACATCATGGTTTGGACAGATGCCACAACGATTTTGAAGCTTATTGGAGTTTGCCACCCACGTGCAAACTTAATAACCAATTTTTAAAGATAAGCTAAGAAAATTATGTGCCCTTGTTGATGTTGTAGTACCAAGAGTTACCTGTGAGAGGCAGCATGGTGCAATAAAGCATTCCGACTGTTGGAAAATACAGACAAGAAGAAACAGTAGTAGCGGTATAGAAGAAAACGCTTCTTCTCAACATCAATAGCACTTCCTAAATGACTTTTACGTCGCAATCAAAAAGTACTCGGCTCAGCAAAACCCAGACCACACACATAAGGATTTGCAATTATAAATATTGACATGTTTAACATTTATGACTGAATGTTTTCCTAGCAGAAGAAAAATCCCTTTTTTCACACTCCATAACATGAGATAATTGGTCGGGATCATCTTTCAGAAACATCGGAGAGTTGAGCCTTTTCCTGACTTTCATTGCAAGGGAGGGAATATTTTCAAATTGTAAGTATGTGTGCAAAATAGTGCTCATTTCTTTCTCCAACAGTACCTTAAACAGTATGTTTCAAAGTATCATGCCAAGTCAGCATGTCACAATTGATGTTAAAAAAATATGCTGTTTTTTTTTAAAAGGCCCCACCACTATGTCGTCACAAGTGAGGCAGACCACCATGACGTGTGGTCAGTGTGATCAGATCTCAGTGGGCCTTAAGTGTGCTAACACCTGTAAGATCCAATAATACCTTGGTGTAAACAGGTTGAAATGTTGAAATGAAAAACAGCAGTGCGATGGAGTGTTTTTCAAAATATGTCACTGATCTTTAACCTAAAGGTGTCGCAAAAACAGTGCTTGTACGTTGTCCTTTAGCGTCTCGTCTTACGTGAATGTTTTGGCTTAGTTAAGCCACTTTGGCAGCCATGTGTGTTGTGCCTGATTTACACTGTCAGACACAACACAGTTCACCAGAAAGCTTTAAGCGTTTTGTGAAGGAAACGCAACTCTCTCACTAATATTTCCACCCAGACCTAGCTTAGCCTCACCGAATGGTTTTAATCGTGCCTTAGCCCTACCCTTCAGCCTGCACAGACAAAGTCAATTCCACCTGATGGCAGCATGTATCAAATGTAAGTATTATATTTTTCTTGTATTGTCTTATGTTTGTTCTGGGTTTTCTTAGGAAACGTGACAGTATTATGCCATGGGAGGCTCCAGGTCCGTTTTTTACGTTGTCTTGTTTTGTCGTACCACTTATTACTTTTGACCTGCATCCAACTATTTCAGGAAAGTGGATGGCGAAGTGTTGAAGGTTTTGGTGCACTCTAGGACCACACACACATTCCTCTACAAAACTGAAAATATTTGGGTTTGACAACATAAGATGAATGTGAGACGAGGGATCAACATTCTGGCTTCCTGAAGATACTGTCCCTATTTATCATGTGTGCTAAAGTATAGCCACATAAGACTCACAGGTATGTTTTGTTGGTCAAATGTGTCCTATTACAGTATATTCCATCCATCTTTCCTCCATGGCATTTAACTTGTTCCAGGTTGCAGGTGGGCTGAAGACTTGATGCAGGTCCCATAGTGACAACAGTTGAGAAAAATCTTAAAACTGTCCGTGACATTATAGTTACAACCTCCAAGAAGCAAGAAGGAAGGTACTGAAATTAATTGTTTGTTTTTATGAACTAAACCACCTATGCTACACTCGAAGATGCAAATCATTCATTAGCCATAGGAAAGAGAAAGCCGGGCCAAAAAGTATAGAAAGATTCTCTCGCAAAAGTCTTTACGGGACTGATGAAACAAAGATGAACCTTTCCCAAAGTACACAGAGACTAAATTTGAAGAAATGAAAGATGTGCTCATGATGCCAAACGTACAAGCTCATCTGTGAAATTCGATTTGCATGGCTTCTTCATTAATCTTCACTGATGCAAAACATGACGGCAGCTGCAAAATCACTCCAGAAGTCGATACAAACCTTTTGTCTGCCATTTTAAAGACCGATGCAATCAAACTGATTGGGAAATCAGTTGAAATCCTTCATCAGGGTAGAAAATTGTTTAAATCAATCAATGTCAAACGTAACACACAAGCTCCTGAAAACTTTTAGAAAATAGTGCAGGTTAGTGTGAGTGAGTCCACAGGAAATGAATTGCTAAAAAATGAATCGTGTGTGTGTGTGCGTGCGTGCGCATGAGGTCCCGTTGTCATTTAATCCATCCATTCCCTGGTTGCTCCGGTCCTCTCTGACTCTGACTGACCATTCCAATCGCACATTCCTTCACCTTCCCAAGATCCCTGGGACCAAGAGGGGGCATAGCTACAGGCTGTTACCATAGCTCTGTTGGAATAGGGTGAGGGTCACACAGCCCCACCCTCTTCGGCACTCCAGTGATTTTTATCAGAACTGTTAAGAAAGATTTGCTAAATACGTAGAAGATATGTTTGATTGCCAATTTGTTATTGATCGGTTACAGAATCTATTTCCAAAAAGCGCATTTGTGCGTATGAGAAACTGTCAACTTTCTATTAAGGTGCATTATTTGGTGCTGACTGACAGAGTTTTCAGCTTTGGTGGACGTCTGGACTCAATCGGGAAGAATCTTTGTCCGTTTTTGTAGTTTACATGATTAAAAAAACTCATAAAACTCAGACAATACAATGCAGAAAACATGATTTACTGCCCCATATATTTCCCCTCCTACCATTAATGTAAAATTCCACAATTTTAGAGTGACAACCATGCCAACCATGCATGTGTTACAAGCATCTTCATCACAGGAGGTGATGTGTTGTGCCATTCTCATGTTCTTAAATTACTCACACATTCGTCACTCTGCTTGTTTACGACGGTGAGCTTATCACACAGTGAACATGTGTTTCTCTGTAGCACTCCTCTCATGTCACACTCACACTATGAACATACAACCGGGACATTTTATTTATGATCCACCATTGGCATGGTCTATCTCCCTTTGCACACAAATGCACATTCTGACGTGCTGAGGGACAAAGTGCAGACGGTCGAGACATGGAAGACAGGTCACGGTGTTGTTGGATGTATTATGATTCCCGTCAGTACAAATATACACATAAATCCACACAGATACACACATGGACATAATAATGCATGTGTGGAAAGGCTTGAAATTTTTCATGGTGGACCACACACACATCTATTGTGTTTAAAATCGGGGCCCCTATTATGAATCATCATAAAGGGCGGGGGAGGGGTTGGTTGTAGGTTCATAGGAGCCCACAAAAGAGTTGGGACCCTTAAAAAGTCTTTGCATTTTTCCTGCCTCATTGATGCTCATCATTGTAAGAGAAACCAATATTGAACATTAATTGCGACAACAGCGTATCCACCATGTAAGGAGATACAATACGAGAGATGTCACAAAACAAAACAGCAGGGATGAAAGAATAGTGACATGTAAAGATGTTTTGTGGAATGCGGTTAGGGTAGTTAAAGAAACAGTCATTCTGAACAAGACATTGTAGAGAGGTTATGGAAAGTCCCATCTGGTACTATCTGTGTTCTCCTTCCATCTTTAAAGTTTCCTTTTATTGCCATTTTCTTTGTCGCTACTTAAAAAGCAGGCGTCTTTGAGTCTTCTCCTCACTGCTGATGTTTAGACTTTTTGTGTTTTATGTAGCTGCCAGAAGACTGCCTGTGAGGCAAAGTGCTCCACTCTAAAAGCTGTGGTCATTTTTTGAAGCAGGACCTTCCAGCACTCCCTCTAATTTGATTAGAGACAATTTGTGTTGCCCTTTGAAGGGATTATAGCAAACCGTTGCACGAGATAGCGGTTTTTTGGTCGAGAAAAAAATGCTCCACAGTGATGATACAAGCTTTTCCATTTTCTTTCATCAGCACAGCAGCTTTCAGCCTATAAGGAAATGTGTCATTTGGCATGATGGCTAATAAAAAATTTGGATACCTCATCAACTGGATTGCGATGAGAACATCTTGTCCCCATGTCATTTGAAAAAGTGGTTCTTGGCTGACACCTTAGAATTAGCTTTTGTCGTCAGGGAGGAATTTTGAGTCCAAACCTTAATTGAAATCAGGCAACACCCAGTGTTAGATGGAAATAGCAAACAACACTGCAATCTCCAAATTCAAACTGAAGAGGGGCAGTATAATGAAAAATATGCTTTAAAATTATGCACTAACTTGTCATTGAGCATAAACTCAGCATATTTTGCAAGATTTGTATTAAATCTTTTTGGGGCACAACCAGAGTAGTGGTAATGATGGCAAAAACCAAATGTGTGATATTTAATGTATTTACAAATAAATCTCTAAATTCACTTGACGGGTTCTTTACACCTACATAATGCGTTGTCAAAGGGTGAGCACTAATATTTAGAATTACAATTTTTATGGTTTATTATTTTTCCAGATGTTTATTCATTGCCTTATGATAACCCTTTAATCCTGTAAGAGATAAAAATATTTGGAAATGGAGAATTTGACCAGCATCCCACAATGCCTTACCTTCAACCTACCGTACTTATTAAGGAAAGCAAATCTTCAAAATGTAGGTGTGATGTCAAAATGCTGAACTGCAGGTAGCATCTCCCATGGGAAGGAAGGCACATTATCACTTTATTTACATAAACTGGCTGTGACTTCACGCAGTTTCACCACAGTTGTATACATTACTTTATTTACTGTCAAGTGCTGACTGCACAATTTATACCCATCATAATGAACCACATGCTACTGTCATAACACTTCACTTGCCAGTCTACACAGGCACACACAAAAACACGCACAAGCACATGCACACACTCAGAGTTGGTGTTGATTACATCTAAACAGCCAACTCGGTGAGGGTCGCTTGCAGCCTGCAGGTAAAGTCAGAGGAGTAATTGCTTCCATATTGTGTGAATATATGTCTGTGTGTTTGCCAGCCTCCAACACAAACCTGGTCATAAGTGAAACAACATTTGCTTAACACAGTACGAATGGAGGCTATAAAAATCACGGTTAGCTCTCATCTATCTATCCATCTATCCTGGCAACCCGTTCAGGGTGTCCCCCGCCTACTGCCTAAACTCAGCTGGGATAGGCTCCAGTACACCCGTGACCCTTGTGAGAAGTGGCTCGGAAAATGGATGGATTCATCCACACGTCTGTCCGCCCGTCACCCGTCTGTTAGGGCTGCTGCACAGTGAAAGTTCACACGATCAAACAAAATCTACTTCAACTGTACCCTAACCTTATAAAACGCTCCACATGTTGAGCCTCACCAGGCCGTAAATTTGGATTCCAGCACCGTCACTTAGGGACTCATATTTGACCTGACCCTGACTTGAAACTGACCCCCTGTTCTTCTGCTAAGCCGTAACCTTCAGGCCCGTGGACACACACGTGTCAAAACAACATTTATCACCTCTGAGATCCCCTTCAGCATTGCTCCTCTCTGTTCCCACCAACAAAACCCACCAATGTGTGCAAGTGTCGATGCAAAAGCAACTGACTTAGGGAACAGGTGTGTATTCGTTAAAAAAAACTTAGTAGTTAGGTTTTTACTCTGGTTCTACGTTCCAATACACTAAATCACATTGTGAACAAATGCAACACAGTCATCTAAGATCTAAATTAAATTTGACTGGACTAAATCCCCTGGAAGCAAATGTTCACGTGTCTAAACATGACTTTTCTACCTCTTTGTGGTCATTAATTAGCTATGGTGATCTTTGATTCAACATGCAAGAAGTAAAATCCCACTAAGCCTTTTCAAAACCCTCCCTGAGGACTGAGCGACACACTTTGGGAAACATTATTGCGTTTTGTCTCGTTCCTCTTGCACAGGAATATATCTGAGTTTTGGTTTATATCACTCCTAAGTACCAGCGTTGAAATGCATTATTTCGTTAGGGCTGCTCTGTAGGAGACAACAAGCCAGTTGAAAAGATTATCTTTTTTTCTTCTAGCACATATTTTGCTTTGTGAGGCATTTTGTTGAAGCTAGTTAGTTATTTTGATTTCATACGCATAATAATCAAATCAAGCTGTTTTAGTATTGTACCCCTCAGGCCCACCTGTGTGGAGTTTGCAATTTATTTTTGTTTTCCTGTGTACTCTGACCTCCTCCCATATTCCAAATGCAATCACAATAGGTTGACTGTATTGAATTTCTTTTTTTTTTTTTTTTTTTTCAAACACCCATTGAAGTTATCAAGTACACGTCATTGACAAAGCACTAACTTGCCTTTTATTTAGACAATTCTGCCTCAATACTTTACATTTGCGCATTAATATCTTGGATTGACTTGCAAAAAAACCTTTTAAAGTCTACAAACGTTACGTTCTTATAAACAGTGTCGTCCTCCAAACAGTTGACTATGCCAGACCTTGTGTAAGACTGACTCTTTCTCAAAGCTTGTGAAAGTAGTGTTTAGATTTCCCCTTTATAGTCCATCCATGGGAATTCTGACTGAAGCAACTGGCTCCCTGCTGAGTGGTCCCGATCAGAGCTCTGATCCAACTATAGTTTGGGTATGCGGCTCAATTAGTACTGTCAAAGCCTGTTCTCACGAGAATGTGAGAGGATTTTGAAAAGTCAAAACAAAACACACAAATAGATAGAAAACATTTATTTATTTATTTATTTATTTAATAAAAAACATCAAATGTTTTATTCCTACATTGAAATTGTAGCCATTTTTTTCACTATTGAAACACATTTTAGTACTTTGTGTCTATGTTAGTGAAATATTTAATTTATTCATGATTTCTTCTTTTTTTGATAAGTGCATTCCTACCAACCTCACATAAAAATTGAAATGATACTTTTCTGGGTACAATTCCCTGCAGAATTCTGGTGAGAAAATGTTGAAAATCCCCTGTGGGAGTTTTGCGTCAACTCTTGGCAACAAATTGATTCTCAACACATAGCTGCTCCATATGCTCTTTTGGCAGATATTTGCTGCTCAGCAGGGGGGAGAGATGCGTTTAAAACACACACATTGAACAAAGTTCCAAAAAGATTTCAACTCTGTTAGTGATGAAAGGGTGGGTGAGGGGTGCAGCCCAAAAGACGTGACCAAGCGTGAGTGTGTGTATGTGCCTGTGTGGATGTAGATTGTAATGTGTTGCGACAGTAGTGTAGGGTTGAGTGATGGGGGTTTAATCTCCGGTGTCACACTGCTAGATTTGGTGCTGATGCTCCAAATGGGTGAGGTCGGCTATAGTGAGCCCCCCTCACACAAACACACACAATCCTTAACTCATACACAATTGTTTGCTTTTCACCATTTCTGAGGCTTTGTGTCCCCAAATGAGACTGTGTAACCAGCTAATGACCCCACAATTGTGCAATTCAATATTCACACACATATCCAAAAAGTGACCACAGTTTATGACGTCCACTTGTGGCTTCATATTAAAATCAACATGTTTAAACCATCACGCCATGAAGTCATCCGAGTATGTGGCCACACACCCATGCACGGACGCTTGCGCATGAGAAAAAGTAATGCACACAGCCATTGGCAAACTGGGGACCACACATGGCCTTGTCATCAGCAAAGCATTCAGAATAAAGTCTGAAACATGGGCTGCATGGTAGAAGAGTTTTGGAGAAAGGAAAATGTAGGGTATGACTGACTTGACCTAGCCCAACAATGTTATTATTTTGGAATATTAAAGCCCCCTTCAAAAGAAACTTGAAATGAAGTTATTCAGTTTATTAAAATAGCAATCTGATCTAAGAAAAAAATTTCACGCTCAAACATTCAGTTCTGTTTATTGTTTGAAAAGTCAATATAATGGGAGACATGCGGACAACATTACACACCTGTTAGCCACATGTTCCAAAACATTTGCTCATGAAAAATGGATAAGGGTCATATAAAAGGTGCTATCAGATCCAGATGGAAGTACGTGGAAATAAAACCTGAAATGATGATCTCTTCTTTCAAATCATCTTTTGATGTGAAGCCCAAACGCAAACCCATTTCAGTCTCCAGCAAAAATATAAACCACTTGGCATCAGTGTTTCAATACTTTTGTAGGAATATGTGTAGTTCTGTCCAGCAGTAAAAGCGCTTGGAGTACATAAACGGAATGTTCTCCTCTTCAAATATTGCCCTTGCGTGTGTATTTCAGCATTTTCTTCTGTTTTTGCAACAAGGATGTTAACAGTGTTGCTGTAACAAAAACGCAAGGAAAAATCTTTCCCCTTTTTACTGGTTTGCTGTAAAGTGAGGCATAGCTGATAGTGGGGGAATTGAGAGGAAGAAGAATAAAAGAAGAAATAAATGAGCAGGAGGCTGTTTTGGGAGGCCCCACACTGGGATTGTCATGATTTAACTCCTCGGATATCGCAACCCCCCCCCTTTATATGAGCTTTTCTTTTGTCTAGTTGTACTCAAATCTTCCGTCACTTGTCTTTTATGTACTGTACCAGAATGTTTTCCTCGGTTCTTATCTAATTAATGACTTAAGAAATCCATCTGTCAACCTCATGAGTATATATTTTTTTAATCTTTAAGGAAGTAGTTTGATTTTACTCCAAAGACCACCAACAGGCAGACAATTAGGAGGGGCACCTTAAGGATAATCCTGAAGCAAAATGGACAGATTCTTGCTAGCAAATCCCAAAACGCATGGCAAGCTTTTGGGTAATGTGAATTTTTCAAGGTGGAGAAGTAATCTTTTCAAATGATAAGGGCACCTTTTCTTTCTTAAGGGCTTTAAACTGATAATCCTTTTAAAAGTGGACCAGCACTTAGGCATTCCCCCTTTATTTTGAGGGTTTAGGAGCTAATGTAATCTAGTGGATAGCCAGAACAACAGGCATTTGAGGGTCTTTGGGGGCTGTAGAAGGCATTAGGTGGGCGTCTTGGCAGAGGATGTGAAGCCCTTTGTCAAGAAAAAGTCAAAGGGGAAAAGATGGAGCATACATCAAAAACCTACTCAAGCTTCCAATTTTAGGGCCATTTTGCCGATCAGACGCCTGAAAAAAAGTGAGTTTTAGAAAAATGGTGACACAAGGAAATATTAATTTTACTGCTGCTTGGATTTATGTGTTCGGAATATCAGACATAATGAACAAAATATATAAAACCCAGTCTCTAAAAACTGCCTACCTTTCTGTCCAATTATCAGTGCTTTTCGATTGAGTGATTGAACAAGGGCAAAAAAAAGTCAAGAAGGCCATTGTTTCACAAAAAAATATGTATGAATCTTCAGTGAGAAAACCAAAATGGATATCAAAAATGTTTTGCGGTTGCAAAGACAAACATCTCAGTAAAAACACAAACGAAAGGAATCCGAACGGCAAAGTAGAACTAGAACAATAAAACAATAATGGAAAGTAATAGGAGATAACAGTGTCAATGAGACGGAAAGCCCTTGGATTTAGGAAAAATGTGAAGAAATGATTCAAGTTAAACAAAGCAAGAACACCACAGAAACAACATTCGTGCAAACCACACAGGATATTAAGTTCGTGGTCAGCAGGTGAGACTGACACAAACGCACGCATGCACGCACATAAACGCTGACCTTAAGAAAAGCAATCTCCCAGCAGAAGCCCGTGTGGGTTTAACCTTTGACCCCATGACATCTCGTCTTAGTTACCACGCTGTTAACTTAACCGCTGAAATAGCGTCTCATGATCTTCGCGGTAAACTTGCAACCGGCCACTAATTATTTGTGGTTAAACCAAGTGAAAGGAAATACTGTCATGAATATAGCTCACATTTGATTTAATAACATTTTCTTCTAAACTGTAGTGACGTGAAATAATTATTTCCCCCAATGACCGCTTGACATTACATTAGTATTTTTTTTGTAAAACTCAACTGTACCTTGCTAAGAGACGATTTCAAGCACAAAAACCTTCAGTTTGTGTTATTTATTTATTTATTTATTTATTTATTTATTTATTTATTTATTTTGCTTCCCCACGCTAAACTGAATTGTATTTGGCTTTTACGTTTTCTAATGTGATCAAGTTAAAATAGCTATTCAAGTATTTATGATTGTTACTGCCCTTTTAGGGTATGTGGAAAGCAGTCTTTAATTATTTTTGTTTTATTTCGGATGGGAGAAGGAAGCTAAAGGTCCTCTGAGGTGAAGCAGAGTGGTTTCAGCAAACTTCTCTAGAGACCAAACCCCTGACCTCCATCACTGCCCCCACCTCTTTTATTTTTTTTCTTTCTTTGTGTGTATGAACGAGTTAGAGAGCGTGAGACCTCACCAACACGGATCCCCATCTTTGTTCATTGGAGTCGTCTGAATGAGGACGCATGTTGTCAGCGCAAGGCGGAACTTTGACGGCGTCTATGTTTTTGTGGGGAGCTTAGTGACCAAGGCTAATCTGCAAGTCCCCAGGGAGTCTGAGGGACCCACCAGTAGAGTGACTTTGTGGAATTAAGTCACACAATAGGGTGTGTGTCTTTGTGTGTGTTCATGTATGTGGGTGTGTTTGACCTATGTCTTTGCAGAGCAGTTTGCTTCTTCGACTGCGCCACTGAGACGAGTAATACATGGGAGAAGATGGATGGATGGATAGATGGATGGATGGATGGATGGAGGGATGGAATTTAATTTGGAAGCCCTTGAACTATAAATGTGAGTTAAAAAATCATGGTCATCTGATGACAACTGTGAACAATGCAAAGTCCAACTATCCAACTCTCAACAAAGTAATTTTTGTGTAATTTTGCTGACAAAGAAATATGGATCATTGAAATCCTATCTTCACTGGTGATGGTAACATGAGATGACAAGCGTTTATTTTAGGATTAACGTTTGAAAACAAAGAGTCAGTGATTATAAAGTGATATTGAAATCCTCAATACTTTCGCATCAGCCATTTTATGACCATAACACAAGTGCGTATGTATGTGTGTGTGTGCAGAGGTTTGAAACTTTTAGGGCTCCCTCAGGCCTGCTAGTGGGGAGCCAGCGGTTATATGCGTCAATGTACGTATGTGTGCAAGTATGTTTGTGTGTGAGGAGTCATTTACAGCAGAGTGAAGAAGGAAATTAGCCCGAGGTCTAAGAAAGGATTTTGTGTACGTGAACTTGTGTGGATTGGTGGAAATTTGTGTGCCTGTGTACGTGAGTGAGAACTATATGTTTATTTAGTGAGACCATTACGTGCCTTATTTCTCCGGTTATTTTTCTTATGTACTCAAACTGTCTGCCTCAACCTTTTCAAGTATTATTGGTCCGAATGATTTTTAAACAACAAATGGCAGCATGTGGAGGAGTTTTGTTTAAAGACTAAATGCGCTCCTCTAAACCCACTCTAAAAGCTTCAAAATTAAACTAACTGAATTTCAAAAAACAAAAGTTATAACTAAATAAAAAGTAGCTAAATGGAAAATCTAAATTTATTGCAATCCAGGAGCGCAGTGGCTTAGATGTCAGTTACACTTAAATACAGGAGTAGTCGCATAGTTTGAATCATCTTTTTGTTGACAAGTGAACGAAACATTCCATCCTTCAGTCTTTCCAAAAAGATAAAAAGCAGAGATCAGGTCTGGGTTTTACGATCAAAAGAAAGAAAGAACAAACATGTATTCTCTGATATTATTTGTCTTTCGACTTCAAACAAAATCCAGAGCTAGTTTTAATTACATTTCTGCTGCAACCTTCTGGCAGGAAATTCTGTTTTAAATCAGCCACAAAAATTTTTACTTCACATCGTATCACCCTTGATTGGACCCGTGATCAAAGAGTATCGACAAAACTTACTCATCTTTTATATTATGCTTTTGATGTGAGTGTATGAGAGTTTCTCAATTTATTAGAATAGAATAGCACAGAAGATGAAACTAGCCATGTGATAAAATGTTATTTTGCTGGCTAACGCTGAAATACAGAATTGACATTAAAAGATGGAGCACGTTTGAGGCTGAGCCCGTTTGAAGCCCCATAAACGAAATGTGCTTTAACGATTGTTTTGACAAAACGAGCGCCGCTGTTATATTTAACGATGCAGTAACCCATCTAAACATAAACGGCTGAATTAATGAGCAAGTTTGCACATAAACATAAGAATGTTTTTTTTTCCCTACTGCACTGCACCAGATGAGGAAAAGAGCAGCTCCTTCATCTCCCTTCTACAGAACCCCCCAATAGTACTGCAAGAACTCAGTAGAATCCAAAAGTTTCCCTCAGGAGGGCAAACTGATAAGTGATGAGGAGCTCATAGTTGGGTCAATATACTCACTAATACACCTAATATTTTGGCTGGCCATATGGTGGTCGACTTTAGATAAAGTAAAAACTGTAAATGAAAATTTGTTTGAAAATATATGTGTACAGACAACATTGTTAAAATGATCCACTTCTCAGACCTTCAGAAATATGAGCAAATGTTAATGGTGCACACATCTAAAACTTGTGTGTCAGGAAAACGTTCCGTTTTGAAGTAAGTCCGCACTTTCCCACACCTTCAGACTAGCCTACCAAAATATTAAGTGTGAAAAGATACCTCCTTATAAATTCCACTCTGGAACAAAAGTTTAAAATATAACATGCTCAAAGTCAAGATAAAACTTAACATTTGCAGTGGAAAGGTGGAATATGGTTTCTTCACAGCTACTCATCTGGGACAACTTTCCAAGAGTTTGGCATGTCTTTGTGGAAATGTTTTTCCATTCATCCTCCAGAACATGTTGGACTGAATCAGAATGTCCACTGACTGTCTCATTCTCTGTTCTTGATTATCCCAAAGCTGTTTAATGGGCTTGTTCTTCCACACCAAATTTATTCAGTATGCCTTTAGTCATTTCACATCATTAACAGGGTTACAACGACAACAAAATCTCAAAGCTAGTCCATTCATTTATAAGTGAGCATGAGGGTAGCAGCCTCCTAGGCAGCAATCTAATGATGTCCTATCTTGTACTCTACATGATGTTATCTTTTACGGTCCAGTCTCTTTTTCTACGCCATGCTTTTATCCATTCGAGGCACACGTCTTAATGCTTGGCTGACCCTCAGTCAAATGCCACAACCCCCACCGCTAAAGCCACCTTGTTGACACGCACAGTCAGAGTGCTGCAGTGCATGCTGAGTGGAGTCGGGTTTTTATCACTGTTGGGTTCTGCATGAAAGATCACCGATTCACAAAGAGCCAAAAAGTAGTTTGAGAGTAAAAGCACCCATTCAGTTTCTTTGCTTTCAATTGAATTTTCTGGATGACTCAAGGTTCTGCATCAGAGTGGTGGAGTGGTGTTCCCTTGAAGATGTTAAAAGCACAGTGGAAAAACACTGAAGCAGTTGTTTGGAAATGTCAATCACATATCAACCTGTTGTGGTAAAATGACACGGTGCCAAAAGATATTACAACTAAACATGATGATTTGACTGTTAATTTTATTTAGGTCATGCAGTGTCGTTTTCTTAGTCTTTGTTTTGGTGCTGTGAACCTTGTTAATTTGGACTTCCGTTTATTTAGAATTTTGGATGTTTGCCGTTTTGTTCTTTAGAAAATAAACTACTATTATTATCTTCCCTGCAGTTGGTGTTCCAACCCTTCCATATGTCTCTCTGCCATCCGGTGCCAATTATGAAAATAATTAGACATACAGCACCGCTCTGTTTATATGTGTCGCACTAGCAGACTTTGACGCAGATGTTTTTTTTAAAAAAAAGAAATACATCCCCATAATGAGAATTTAAACCACACATGATTTACAATCTGTGTCCAGTCTCATTCCCCCTTTTGAAATACTCCAGCTCACACTAAGTTTTGCTCGGATTTTCACTCTCTTGTGAATTCACAAGACGCACACGAACAAACTTTACAGCACTTATTAAAGCACCTGAGAAAAGCAGGTCACAAGGTTTATGGTCGGAAGTCAAGTGGGACAGAGCACAGAGAAGGTCAACGGACCGGAGAAGTGGAGAAAAAAAAAGTGAGAGAGCAAAAAATAGAGGGAGAAGAAGCAGAAATGAAAATCGTGTGAGTTATACAGACAGACGCTGTATTTTATATACAAACCATTGTGTACATTTACATTATTTTAGGGCACAATATGAAGACTTTTTTTCCCCCACTCAGCTTCACCCTCTCTCTACACTCTGACGGTGATGATGGATGTTTTTAAGGATGGTGCTAATCAGATAATAAACATTTGGGACCATGATCTACAAGTCGAGAGGTGATAGCCTGTGTGTGTGTTTGTGTTGGAGGGTCCGAGGGATCTGTAACCTCCAGGTCAGACTAGTGACCTCAGCATGTTGTAGGAACCAGGCGACCGTCATCACGTTGTCCTCCTTGAGTGGACACACACGACCAGACTTTTTGTTTGCTTTCTATCTCATGATTATTATTTGAATGTCTCCTCTTGCTTTGGTAGACGGTAAACAGGACAGGTCTGGCAGGAAGACGAGAACAACGGTCAGGAAATGTCCTAGAAGCACATAAACCCACATGCACACACATTTATGTTGTTTTTAATCAAAACAACCAAACTCCATTCGTACTTTTTTGTCAAATTTCACATCAGAAACTGATGCTTGCCTGTAGGAAAGAAACACGACCACAAATACACCAAGAAAGTTTTGTTTTTTGAATCTACATTAGCCACATGAAATTGCCATTAAAAGGGAAGCAGATACCTAAAAGTGGACGCGCATGTGGAAGGTAACCGGACCATCCGAACACAGGGGGTCATTACGTGGGGGTCCACCACAGATAAATAGATAATATCCTCATGCTGGTGAGTGAAACATAAAGACTCCGTTATTTCGTGATCCAACACACAAACACATCCACACAAGCTTCATGTGGGCCTCTTGTGGGTGTCTGGGCCCCGAGCCTCAATTAAGAGTGATTACACGCTGACCTTAACGGTGAACTCCCACACGTGGGACTCCCGCCTGGCCTGATTAAACCGCGACCTCGCCACTGACCACTCAACGCTAAACACTACCAGACCAGGTCGGAACTCAGCTGACACACTCGGGGGGGCGGCACCACATGGGGATCTGTATCATTTCAAAAATACTCACTAAGCGGGCAAACTGCATAAGGAAGTCATTTTCAAGTGCTTTGTTCGCCATAAATGACACATACTGCTGAAAGAGATCCGTACAATATCACTTTGACCTCTTAAATACCCCTGTAAAAGTTTCTCTAGTGTAAAATGAAAGCTTTAAAGTTATTTAGTGACTCAAATCATTAAATTCCGTTTCATTTAGCTTTTTGAATCATCTGACATTATCTCAGCCAATATGGATGTATTTGTCAACCACTTACTATTCTCGGGTGTATCCCTAAATCAGGTGTGTCAAACTTTTTTTGGAGGGCCGCATTGTAGTCATAGCTTCTTTCGGAGGGCTATTATGACTGTCAACTCAAATCAATGTATGAGCACCTCATATACAGTAAAAGCTACAAAACAAACTGACAACTCATTTTCAAATCAGACGAGTAAAAACTGGTCAAATATTGAAAAAAAAAATTAAAAGTAAAGACAATTTGCAATTCCAGTAATGACACACAAATTTCATTGCACAATCTGTCTTCGCGGGCCACATAAAATGATGTGGCGGGCTGTATCTGGTCCCCCGGCCTTGAGTTTGACATGCCCTAAATAATCTCTTATGACTTGGGGCAAATCCAGTTATTTTTATACAAAATAATGAAAGAAATGTAGATTTTGTCAAGTGCACCCAAACTTCATATGAACGGTGTGCAGCCAAACAGGAAGTGTATGCGCCGTGTATTGTCTTCCCTTTGCAAGCTTTTCCTGACATTGGTCAAAAGTTCAACGCTTCTCACGTGTTCAGTAATGAACTGCAATTTACAGTAGCAAAATTAATGAGAGCAACCTGTGAACTTTGATGACCCTTTTCACATTGTTAAGTGCTCTAAGTAGTTAAGTGGACACAATTAAATTCTGAAACTAATGGACTCATGCAGGACTGGGTACTATTTTATGTTCAGTTTGGCATATGCTGTATTTTAGCTTTGGCCCAAAGACAGCTAGGGTAGGCGGGAAAGTGGTATTAAACTGAATCAAACAGGTTTGCCAGTTCTGTATCATATGTCTAGCACGAAGCAAGCCTTCTTGATAAAAAGTGACAAGTCAAACACACGAGTAGGTCCAGGTCCTTAGCATGACCTTGTTGTCTGAGCCTGCACAGACTATACACCATGACTGAGTTTCTATGCTGGACTTGATGGTCTGTTGGGGCCTGCCATGAAAGATTGCTTAACACATTTTAAAAACTTTCTCCAAAGCGATGCTTTTAGTTTTTTGTTTTTCTTTAACTAATCCCTCTATCCAAGACACTTTGTTCTGAATCAATGTCACCTCCATTAGGCCAAGGAAGATGAAACATTTATGAAGCCGCCAGAAGTAAAGAATCACACCAGCTGTCTCCTCGCGCCTTCAAAGTGCTCTCCATGTATCCTCTCTGCTTCGCCTCCCGCATTGGGATTCAATGTATGCCATTCCCAGTCTGCACTTAAAGACCTCACTCTGAATGGTCAAAGTGACACAATGACAAGTCGGTGGGAAGGGGTCTTGTGTTTGATTTCCACAGATGATTGAAAGAGTGTTATCCTTCTCTGGAGGGTCAGACAGAAGAATTCAGACAATCAAGCGCAACTCTCCAACAAAGGGGAATTCAGAGAATGCTTGTTCACGTCAAAGTCAATTACATTGTGTGATTTTAGGGGGGTAAGACGTTATAATATCTTTTCAGGGATCTAAAGACTAAGAATCATGCTTGGACTGTACAAGCTGGACATGAAACAAGCCAAACAAACCAAACGACAAAGGACTCCATTACTCGGAATATGTTTTTCTCATTATCACCATTCACATCAAGGCCATGGTCAGTATTTATTTTTTCATACATTGCTCTTTAGTGACTGAAAAACCTTTTTGAAATATTCGGGAATAGGGTGGACATTACAAAGACAATTTAATGTGGGCCCCGTCGTATCGCAACAATGACCGACAATGTGTTCAATCACAGGACAGATGCTGAACTGTGTAAAGACGGGACTTAGTAAGTCATAGTACAAACTATACAGAGAAAGCGAGACCTAGACAATGTATTGATCCAGAGGGAAATTAAATAATGGTGAAATAGGGTAGAATGCTGTTTTTTGTCAGTCCCTCTAAAGTGGAGGTGTCCAGGGAAATAAAATGACATATGGAATGACTTGTCTGGGCTTCCTTGATACGGCGCCTCATTCTTGCAACATTCACACGCACGTTTCTGCAGGAAATTGTAATTCTTACTTTCCTTCAGCAATTTCCTCTGATGACTTATGGGAGCAATCTAGCCAAAGGAGTGGCGTGGCTGCTGTTTGCAGTTTTATTAAGTCATCCTATAAGTTGCTTGTGGCCTCTGATTGCATTCCCATGTCATGTTGTCTTTCTGTTTATGTTGTGAAGTGCTGTCCAATCAGGAAGCACAGAAACAAAGAGCACTTCATCTGCAGCTATCACAGCTGATGTCTGACACCGTCAGTGCCGATTGCCTAGAATCGTTATGCCATTCAAAATTTTATTCGGAGTTCTGCGTGTATATCTGTCCATTAGTCATCTTCCACATCTCAGGCTCAGTTTGTTGTAAAATGCTATGCACATGTACTAAAAAAAAGCAACCAGAAACCTAATATTTTGAATATTTTTGTTTGTTTTTAATCATCTGTTTTAGAAATCCCCCCGAAAATATGAAGTTAATCCTGAAACATGATGACTTCTGACTTCCATCTTCTTCAACTTCTGTTTCTTCTTGTTTCTTAGCATCACATTTTTTTAATGTTGTAACATTAACATTTTTTGTGCGGTTTTATTTTCAGTAACCCTGATTCTTTGATTGTAATAATCAAAACCAAAGGAAATCGGACAACACATTGTTTATCTCGTCAGCCAGTCTGTACTTGAAATTTAAGAACAATCCCAGTGAAATTTGCCCAGATTTGCCACATTAAACACCAGAATGTCATTTGTCCACAGCCATAACCACAGTTCCACAAGTTTGGGAGGGACAATGGGATTAAAACAGATGGAACATATTTGCTGTTTCCTAAAGAGACTATGTCGTGAAATGTCACCGAGCATGGGGATAATACGTTCCTCATGGAGAACCTGTTAAGAAGTGTCAGTGGGAGGTCTTTCAAATGAGCCTTCTACAATGCTCTGAGAGCCCTGAGTCTTCTCAAGCATCCAACATTCAGACTAATGCTTTGACACTCCACTCATCTTCCACCTTCCCAAGCAGCATGAAGCGCAGGGGAGCCTCTTTGCAGCTTCAAAACAAGTGTTTCCAAGACTCATGGTTGTGGTAACACTGACACCTTGAATAGCTCCCCCTCACCCTGCCACGACCTCTGTGTTCACTTGGGCTTGAGTGTGAATAGATCTATAAGAGAGTGGGGGTGTTTCGGACGAACCCCACAACTTCATTAAACTACCGAACACGTCCCACTGTGTGTGAGAGAGAGATGTGGGTGTGTTGTCATTGTCTGCATTGACTAAGAATGGGATTCTGAAAAATTGATTTAAATTAAAATGCATTTCAGGCAGCGCAGCAATATTCTGGTTAGAATGTGTGCCTCACAGTTTGGAGGTTTTTGGTTCAAGTCTCGACCTCTGACCTTACTGTGTGGAGTTTGCATGTTCTCTCTGGCTCCTCTCGCACTCCAAAAACTTGCTTGTTAGGTACATTGAAGACTAGATTGCCCATAATATTTTCTCAATATTTCCCCTGTTATTGGCTAGAAAAGGATTCAGTTTGCACATGACCAAACCCAGGAAACAGGTGAGCCGTGATTGGCCATTGCGTAAGCTCTGTT
Source organism: Syngnathus scovelli (assembly GCF_024217435.2). Taxonomy (NCBI): domain Eukaryota; kingdom Metazoa; phylum Chordata; class Actinopteri; order Syngnathiformes; family Syngnathidae; genus Syngnathus; species Syngnathus scovelli. Next base: position 15,461,950 of record NC_090848.1, on the reverse strand, counting down.
AGTCTGCAGCAATTGGCAAAATGGCATCCTCTTGACACGGATAAAAATGGCTGTATTTTTTTTCAGCTCAATTCATACTTCACAGATGCAATAGTAATCAGAATGTTGTGTTGAGACTAGTTGAGGCGCATCTAATGGCTGACTGATGTAGTAGAAGGGGAGCACAGAGACAGAATTGTAACCATAGTACAGTGAGTCAACTGCAAAGGTCAATGAGTGGTAAACCAAGAACAATTCAGTACAAATAAGAATTCACCCATATCCATCCAAAATGCCTGACAGCACAGTATTTTGAATCAAGTAGGCTTATTTTGGCCTTTGCAAGTGCACTAACATCAGGTGTCAAAGCATGAATAGTAAGTGGGAAAGTGTTTTTCAGTTCAATCGTCTGAGGAAAAAAATAGCAACAAAATACACTATGCAGTTATGCAGAGACAGAGAGAGAGAGCACGCGAGAGAAAGAGCAACAGAGAGAGAGAGAGAGAAAGAGCGAGAGAGCACAAGGGGGTAGGCAGAAAGGCGTGCTTCTTTCCTGGCTCCAGACATACTTGTCCTCTCTTCTGGTGCACATGTGCTGGAAGCAGTGAGGAAGTGCAGAGCAGTCCTGACCCAAGTGAGTCAGTCAGTCAGTCATCAGTGCGCTCACAACCAGCATCTGTCTATCCATTATTTTGGGACGCATGTAGACTCTTCGGGATAAGAGGAACATTTCTGGCTTTACATTCTTGGAATATTCAGTCTGATGCTAGAGAAGGCAGGTTGAAATTGTATCTAGAAGAATGGCAGGATTTACCCCCTTTTTCTTTCTCTTGGCGTTCCTTGCCACTTGCGTCTCATCCAGCAGCAAGTCAAATGTGCCCCGCCTCAGACTCTCCTATAAAGGTACATCTTTCCATCTACTAATCCTATTTACAGTATCAATATGTCGGGTTACTTGTGTATTGAGAATTTAAATCTTTATTGTTATTGCTCAGTGTCTAACCACATTGTGGATTGCAAGTTAATTTTTTTGCTTGCATGTGATTGGACATTGTAATTAATGCTCATCAGGTCAATGGGTCTGAAAATGATTTGTTTACTAAAAATAATGTATATTTGTTTATATATTTATTGACAACAATGTATAGTGACTGGCAAAACATTTAGATGCTCTTCCACCAGATGGCAGAAGGTACAATCAACGTGTACAGTATTCACTTTTTGTGACAGTTTTCCCCCCCTAACGTACAGTAAAATACGCGTAAACTTTTAATATGCACTTTTTTGGCTTCTGTTTTTGAGAGCTTCCTGTAGTGGTGCTTTTATTGTACAGGTCAGAGGGGGGCGCCGTGCTTGTGTGATGAGTGCCAGCGGCGATTTGGGCAAAGTTTGCTCTTCTGTGGGATTGTGTCTTTATTAGAATTTATTCACAGCAGTGAGAAAACACCCGCGGAGGATGTTGGCTAATTTATGAAGTGTGATGGGGGATTGTAAAATGACTATAAACTTCCACACTTGCAACTGTTTTCTTGTTGTCTTGATGGATGCTCACTGCTGAAAATTAAGCACTGGAGTGTTCTGTGTCAGAGGTGGGGCCTGACTGATATGGAATTTTTTATAGGCCAATGCGTTTCCGGTGTATGGTTGGGTAAAATTCTAAAAATTTTGTGTGAATGCCGCAGAACAAACTGTTGCGTGCAAAAAATGATAATCAACGCTGCATTTGCATTTATTCTGCTGTTGTTGTAAATAGAAATCAAGCATTTGTACATTTGCCAAAAGCCATTGTGAATGCTGAGGCCCAGTGAGTGCTTTTCTGTGCCAGCATACTTGGTGTGAATGCCGGGAATCAAGTATTGTCACTATGCAGTTCTGACCCTAATTAGGTTGTGGTCTGAAGCCTCAAAATGAACAATGTTGTGACAAAATAGCAGCAGCATTTATTTTGTGACATTTTTTCATAGTCAGGTCAGTTTTACATTTTACAGTGTAAACTTTTATCAGAAACCAAAATACTGTACTTTGACATCATAAAGCTTGGACAAGTTTGGTGTGGAAGAACAGCAATTGAAGTGGAGCCAGCAGGCCCCCTCTCAGGTGCAACATCTGCTGACCTCTAAGATGGACAAGAATTCTCGCACATTCCACATTTTGTTCACTGTTCACTTCCTGAAGGTGGAATGGCCAGCTGTCCATGTATTGTATGTATCAAGCACTTCTTCCTGCATCTAATCTAAAACGGCTTTTGGCCATGACTCATTTGGCTGTCTGATGATAAGCTTGCAAAAGTTGGTCCATGTGCGCGCTTGAATTAGGTTTTAAGGGTTGTTGACAAATCAAGCTCATTGTTTGCGTCCAGTAAAGACGGAGTGGGTGTGTGAAGTCTTCATTTGTGATAGATTGTATCACACAGGATTTCCTTCAGTGCCGTGCCATGATTTCAGGAGAACACTCACGTCGTCTTCCTTTCGGAGGGACGTAGCGACAGCACTCAAGGGGAAACAACAAGGCAGTGGAGTTTTTAGTATGACTTGTGCTAGCGCAGCTAACTGTAGACACCTGCAGTACGAGAATTTATGCCTAGCATGTATTGTTTCAAATATGCTAGGTTATGACTATTGGCCCAGTTTATGAACACATTTTTTAGATATGAGCATTTGGAGATGGCCTTGAACTCAATTCCCTTCCCGACAAGCAGCAGTTTGGCAGATAGTGAACAATTTGTCAAACCGTTCTTCAAGTCGTTTATTGGCACGCCCAGTTGAAGTTCACTGTATGAGTAAACCAAGAGTTGTGTGTTCAAACTTTGTATTGAATTTACCTCGGGGAATTCTACTAGCTTGATACAAAATGAATTGAAGGGGTAATGAATAAAATTGACTGCTTGTGGTGTTGGGTTCAAATGAGAGTTTTTACCAGCTTTCCATTCTTTAAATTCAAATTATGGATTTTGACTAGATTTGAGTGGGAAGCTGTTTTTGAAGAATTTCAAGGGATCCTGAAGGTGAAAACTTGTGTTTTAACACATACTGGACAGACTCAGGAAGAGGGGAAAAAAGTAATGACCAAGGTTTTGAATATTTTTTTTCGACCTTCAAGAAGCCAATAAAATTATTTGACTTCATTGTAGAAATTGGTCCGTTTTTTTTCAAGCATCCTGCAAAAAGAAAAGAACTTCTGCCTATAACATTGTTGCTGGAGAAATGCTTCCTGAGCTCTTGACCTATAACACCACTTGTTACACACTTTTAATAATTTCCGCCTTGACTTGACTTCACATGGGCCGTCTAAGACATCTTTCTTGCTTTTCACCTCAGGGAGTGGAGTCTCTCCCTCCCCCCCCCCCCCCCCCCCCCCTTTGCTCATGACAACCAGGAAAAGCCCTCAGGGTGTTGTATTCCCAGGAGGATTAGGAAGTAATTTTGCGACAGGAAAAGGTGTCATTATCTCATTTTAATCAATTAGGATACGGAGGGGGTCGAAACAGGAAGAAAGTAATTTTTACCTCTGAAAACCTGCACTCTTTGTACTTCATCCTTCTAATCAAGACCCAAGAAGACATTTACATTCACATGGAAGTCACTTCTAGCACCTAAATCTCTACAGGGGCAGGATGGACTCAATTTAGGTATTTTCGCAAACCGATGCCAGCCGGTTGTTCTACCTTACCTCATCCAAGAGGTTCCTCCCTTTCCCTCTACATGCAGCGCACAGGTGGTGTGCTGAATGTCCTTGACGTGTTGGAAGAAGACACTGATCTGCTTGAGTACCGCGGCAGGTCGAGGCATGCAAATTACATTTTGCAAGCAGTCCTCCATGGCCGGATGATATCAAATTGGCGCAGAGGGCCTGTCACAGGAAATGTCCTCACTGTGCCGGAACGTCCGTGTAAACGCTCAAGCGCAACTGGGTTCTCTGAAACAAAAGCGTAATGTGAATGTGAGTCATTCGCTGCACACCTTATTTACTCAACATGTTTCATTGTCATACAAGTGTTAAAAAGAAGTTGCCACCTGCTTGCACTCCTCGGAGGAGCTCTGGCAAACAGCCACAGTAGTTTCCCATCATGCTTTTTTCTGTCCATCATTTGTCTTTCCTCTCTAGACAAACCTGCCAACTTCTTTTATTCACTCTTCCTGTGTCTTCTTGTAGGCAAACGCAGACACTGAACACATACACACTGGCTGACCTGAGGTACACACACACAGTCGTCCTATACAATATTCACTTTGTTTTCAGCAAAAGCGGGGGGTAACTTGAAAACACAAGGAGCTCTCACCATTGGCCTCTTTTTTTGAGCCGATTACCGTAATTTCCGGACTATAAGTCGCGGTTTTTTTCATAGTTTGGATGGGGGGGCGACTTATACTCAAGAGCGACTTATATATGTTTTTTTTTCACAAATTTTTACTTGATCATTAAGACATCACTTACAAGTATAGTTGACCACTTCCCATGTTATTTTTAGTATAGTTGATCACTTCACATGCTTTTATTTCTTTATCTTGAACATATTCAAAACATAAAAAATAGAGAAAACATCAAATAAAGCAATTAACACTTTAAAGCACCATATCCAAGTCCACTGTCTGCTGTATGTACACTTGCTCCATTTTTGCTCCTCTTATATTTATTATTATTATTTATTATTATTTGTTTATTTATCATTTATTCAATACTCTTATTTATTCATTGTTAGTGCCTTCTTGGTTTTTTTTGTGTTGCTTGTATGCATATGTGTACTATCTCACCGAGGGATAGAGGAAATGTAATTTCAATCTCTTTGTGTGTCTTAGTATATAAAAAAAATATATCGACGATAAAGCAGACTTTGACTTTGATAAAACAACCAAAAAAAATTATATTTTCAGACGAAACTGGATGAGGGCGCTCTAAATTTTACCGTTGGCCGTGACTCATCAACTGGGTGGGCTTAAGAAAAATGGCACCAAAAAGAAACTCATATTTTGCAGGTTACAAACTTCAAGTTGTAAAATATGCAGCTGAAAACAGTAATCGAGCAGCAGAAAGAAAGTTTGGAGAACCGTGATGTACCAATGGATTGCTATTTCAAGTGACGTCAGTAGCGCGGCGCGCCGGTTGTTTACATACAAACGTGCCCACACAAGGACGACCGGCATCATTAGCGGTGATCATTTCTAAGTGACACGGAGGACAAAGAGTTTGAAGGAATTAAGGATTTGGAGTGACATAGAAGGTTTGAAAAACTATTATGGCTTTTACGCACGCCCGGTCTCTACTGAGTCGGGGGCCGACGATCGGCCGAGTGGTTGTCCGCGAACGGTGCGCGGGGCTCGGACATGGCCATTACGCACGCCCGGTCTGTCTGGAAGTCCACGCCGCCACACGCTTGGAAGTTTGTTTTGTTTAATAAAGAGCCGTTTACCAAACCTACGTCTATCCTTGTACTTTGTTAATGCTACAATATAGTTATATAGTAGATCTGTGGAATAAAGACGAGGGTGACGTCAGGGCGCACGCGCGGCGATGTTGACAAAGGACGAGGAATTTGATCGATGGATTTAATGGAATTAAAGTGCACGGATGGTTTGATAATATTATTGGCTTGTATTATAGTTATTTAAAATATAGTTTATCTATCGTTATATGAGCCTGTGGAATATTTTGAAGCGCAAGCGCCCTCAGCCGTGCGCACCCATTGTTGACAAAGATCGATCGATGGATTTAATGAATTGGAGTGACACCGATGGTTTTATAAACATGTTATTCATGTAATAGTTGTCCTTAATCACTCTATATGTTACGTCAGGCCCGTTCTCAGCTCTTTGTTTGTGTTTGTCAAGTTAGCATACCTATCGTTTAGCCTGTTGTTGCTATTTAATGAATTGGAGTGACACCGATGGTTTTATAAACATGTTATTCATGTAATAGTTGTCCTTAATCACTCTATATGTTACGTCAGGCCCGTTCTCAGCTCTTTCTTTGAGTTTGTCACGTTAGCATACCTATCGTTTAGCCTGTTGTTGCTATTTAATGAATTGGAGTGACACTGATGGTTTTATAAACATGTTATTCATGTAATAGTTGTCCTTAATCACTCTATATGTTACGTCAGGCCCGTTCTCAGCTCTTTGTTTGTGTTTGTCACGTTTCGTTTAGCCTGTTGTTGCTATCGTTTAGCCTGTTGTTGCTCGTTCATGACTGTTTTTGGTGTGGGATTTTGTCGAATAAATTGCCCCCAAAATGCGACTTATACTCCGGAGCGACTTATATATGTTTTTTTTCACTTTTTGGGGCATTTTATGGCTGGTGCGACTTATACTCCGGAGCGACTTATAGTCCGGAAAATACGGTACATTAGTTCTCAGAGTCAAGGGTTCTGTTAGTTTTGTCTCGCCGCCTGTGAATGAATTAGCGCGTTTGCTCCATTGGCATCAGCGACAAACCGATACAAAGACGAGTGTTGGTTGTTCTTGGAGCCAGCGGGATAATCTGAGAGCCTGCCGGAACCGACAAGAATGTGGCAGTCATTCCTGTGCTTGAGCACCTTTTGTTTTTTCACTTTCACTATTCTTTTTCATCACTCAGTCATTTTTTTCTCTTCCCCGCAGTCATGTTGTGTTACAGCGCGATGACAGCAATTTTTCTGTCGTTTTCTTCTCCACAAGCTGATTTTTTAAGTACTCCCAGACCTCTGATTGAAAACCCAAGAAAAAAAAAGGTGCCAGATTTTCCAATAAACAATGGGTTTTCAAGTGAAACTATATGCAGTTGAACCAGATGAAACTTGAATATTTTGGCGTCCTCAGAATAACAATAAACTGTCAAAAAGAAATTCAACAATTATTTCTAAAATATTTAAAATTATGAGGTGAAGTCACAGTGCAACCTCAAAGTTCCTTATGGTCAACTCTGGGAACACTCGTTTGGAAATGTACACAGCATTAATTTTCCGTCAGAGGAGTGAAAACAAAGAATATTTTCTACACACCTAATCTATACATAAAAATCCACATACCTCACATTCTTGATTCTTTTACCAAAGAACAATTGATAAACTATGAAAATATTTGGAAACGCTTGCAATCATGGGTAAGCCAAAATCATTGACAGTACTGTAGTCCCCCCCCCCCCCACACACACACACACACACACACACACAAGTAGTTTGGAGTGATTGCAACACTACCGATGGGGTCCCTCCAGCTCTGAGAGGCCATTTGTCCAAACTTTCTGCACTTGACACACCCTGAACACAACACTTCAGCTCTGCACTGATTTATTGTTTCTTTATTTGGATTGGATGTGCAACTTTGACTCAGCGACTTGTCATGGTTCTCTTAGGCCACTGTGTGTGTCCAAATGTTTTTCTTTTTTAAACACCACTCAACCATATACTACAGTTATTAGTGTGTCAGTCATCGAGAACGTTGTTGCACCATCTGCTCATGTGAGCTCCAATACATATGTTCAGTTTTAGAAACTGTTTTTGATAAGAAAACAAAAAGTTTCAGGGCCATATGAATGCCATCGAGGAAGAGGCTGCAAAAGGACAAGATAGAAAAAGAGAATTGTTTCCAAGAGGTGGTGTCAAGCAGGGCGGTGAGAATGAAAATGGAGAAAGACAGACGTAATGATAATGACGAGTACCGAGGGTGATGAGCTAAGACCCTTGCCTGTGTTTGGCTTGGCCCGGCAGACTAATCAGAAGCCTCCTGAGATGACAGAGAGGAGAGAAGTGTTGTTATGTATGCGTGTGTGTAACAATTAATAAGAAAAACAGCATTAGTGAAATGTAGGTGTTACTTTTCTTTTAAATAAACATCCAATATTTAATACAAAACAATGACTCAATTCCATCCACCTTTGATTCATTCACCACTATGGACAACTTTACTGACCCTAACACGAACTGCTTGGGAATGTGAAACTGCAGCATAGGACAGCATAGATAGTAAAATGACACCTTTCATTCACTTTCTGCCTAAAATTTCTGCCCCTAACTGGTTTTCCAATTTTCCATATAGGGTCGAAAAACAGAGAACTATATAAATCAAAATCAAACTGTAACCGTTGCTGCTTACTTTACGGCATGTCTCACCGTGTTGATACATTGAGGTCAAAGAGGTTTCAGCAGTGAGAAACAGTGACAGGTTGCCAGGAAATCCCAGGATTTACTCTGTCATGATTTGACGATCAAGTCTGTGATTTATTTCAATAGTGTTTTTGAAAGGAAAGACAATTTCTCCTTTTTCATTTCTTTTGGTCATAAATAATTTTAAGGGCTTCATTTTATTAAGTCAAGCTTAAACTACTCACTAAAGCACCACTATTCAGTCATTTGTCAGTAAAATCAGACCTTTAAAAATTGGTTTTATGAATGCACTGTCATCTTGAAAGTAGGAGAAGGTCCAGTATAGGTTGAACTGCCTGTGCAAAGTTACATCCAATGTTTGTCCAATCACATTAAAATAATGCTTTGTAACTTATATTAGCATTTAGCATGTACATTGATAGAGCTGACTTGATGATCTTCTGACAGTCTTCATTATCATCATCAAAACATCTGATTGAAGGCATAATATTATTGCGACTTCAACAGGTCAACGTATGATTGCATTTTTCTTCCTGGTTAATAATTTATATGTTCTTTGCTGATGATGAGACAACCACAAAAACAAGAGGTGGGATGTTAATATGATACCAGGTAGCATAAACATGGAGCGGAATGTGTCAGATTCCAAAAATTCTTAACGTTCTGCAACAATAAACAGCCAAGCTAAAGTAAACCTGGAAAGAAACTCTCAATGAACGCTTTGTTCGTCGATGCGTAGTTGTGCATATGTGTGTGTGTATGTAGATGTGTGTGTGCGTGAGTAAATCAAATGTGAAGGAGCAAATAATTAGAAGCAACCTCAAGTTTGCTTTGCAAAAATGACAACAGTGACTTAAAGAAGACATTTTGACGTGTGTAAGTGATTCTGGCATGCATTTTATATTTTGCTGGCATACGCATTCTAATACAATTCAGATGTGCTCCCTTTTTATTTTAGCCTATACATACAGGTATGTGTGTGCGTGTGTGTGTGTGTGCGTGCGTGCGTGTGTGTGTGTGTGTGTGTGTGCGTGCGTGCATTTCAGTCTGCAGCTTCACACAGTGTCGGATCCGACCAGTGGCCAATTTGTACATGAGACATGTCAGCATGAAATCTGGAAGTGAACCTCTTCACTCCCTCTGCAAAATCCGTCAACTCCCCCCCCAAAAGTGCACATATTCAGTGCATCTGCTTTTTATCACTTGATGGAAACCTATAGCCAGGGAATTAATATAGTTTCCATGAGATATCACTCCAAACCAGTAGAAATCTTTTCCTTATGTCTAATCAAAGTTAATGACATTGGAATAAACACAAGTACAATGAGAGAATGCAGACTGACACTGAGCTTTAAACATTGATCACCGTGTGTGTGTTTATTTCAGTTCAAAATCGTGATTACGCATAATAACTATAATAATAGTATTAATGAGCGTAACCCTATGTTTAAGGCCCAAGGCTGGTTTTAAGATCAACGAGATAATCTGAATGTGAACCTGCCATGTTTTGTGAATTACTATGGCGACGGTGACAAAATGTGGGTTTTCACAGTATGCAAAGGAATCCTGACCATTATCCTCTACCCACCAGCCAAAAAGGAAAAGAAGGCAAAAGCAAACCCAAATGAGCCTTTTATGGGGAAAATGTGGGCACCTTTTTTGCATAATGTGTTAGGAAAGTAGTTTGGAATGCATTTGTTTTCATGTAAAACCCTCTGATTGCCCTGCAGCAAAGTAGTAACAGCAAGAACTGCTTTTTAATTGCACTACTGTTAAACAAATCCGGAATAATTGAGTTTCTACTACTGGAGCTCCCAGTACATCAGAGCACTTGAATGTCTTAAAATAAACATCTTAGCGATACTGGTCTCTGTAGTCCGTGCAAATGTAGTATCTGCATGATTTTGAAGTGGTCGTTCGTTACAAGGTCAAATTGATACACACTGCTGCTGCTTTCAAGGCTATCTGGTTGCAGCATGATGCCAGTTCTGCCACGAGGAAAAAGGAACAAAGGGACCAACTCATGCATGTGGAATTGAGTCACCAGATACTCTCATCTGCACATCTATTAAAGAAAACCAGTGGATACAAAGGATGTCTTTAATTCCCATTGTAAAATATGAGGCAAATGTGGACAATAAAAGACATTCTTATTACACTCCGCAAAGGTCTTCGTCATATTGCAAGTATTTGAAACCAAACCTCTTGGTCAATGAGAAGCAGTTGAATGAGAATGCAAAAAAAGACTCTTCGTCTTTCTTGCAGTTGACACAACCCAGCGCACACAGGCTGTAAGGCTGATGACTGTAAACAAATCCTTGAATAAACGTGCTTATCTTTGAAGTTTGCGATACCATCGGAGAGCTTTGACACGTTCGCAGAAACCAGGCATCTTTAGTGTGTCACTTTCGGTCTGTCGAGGTGGCCTGTGGGGAACCGAGACACATTGAAGACAGATGTAAAGTTTTCCCTTATGGATGCTTGGAAACAACCTATGTGCCAGCCTAAGAATATCCGATGAATAACTATGTGCGTGGCAAAGGTAAAAGTGACAATGAGACAGATGGACAGACACTTGGGATGAAACCCAAGACATATTGGAGAAGGTAAGCCGCTTTGAGTGGGGAAAACTAAAACCAGAAAGGAAGTTGAAGATGGATAGACACAAGGCACCGATTTACAATGGAGAGCTGAGGTTAAATGGATGGACAGACAGATGGACGAACGGATAGACGGACGGAAGGACAGATGGATGGGCACAGGAAAGTGAGGAAAGGGAGAAGTGAGACTTGTTTTTACAGTGAGGTGTTGAGCCTTTAAGATGGATAACAAGCTACAGATGTAAGCTATTAGTTCAGTGTGAGTGTGTGTGTGTGCATGTGTGTCTGTCAATGTGTGTGTGTGTGTCACTGTCTATACATGCGTATGTGCCATTTTTGTCCTTTGTAAATTAGATGGATGTGAACTTGACCGGGCTCCATTTCTGTAACTGAGTTAGAGATCGTTCAGTGATCATACTGCTTGTTATTATAAAATCCTAAAGCTTGTTTTTCCCCAGCGGTCGCACCAAGATTTTTTTATGTACATCATCATAAAATATCTGCAAATCTTACAGTGGTGCAGAATGGCATTACATCATGGACGATAGACCTATACATGCTATTTATTTGGATCTGTCTATTTTGGGAATCTCAGCTATATTTGACATAATGTGATGGGTAAATGATTCACAAATTAGCATTTTATTTATTATAATTATTTTTCATTTCCATTTTCGCGGACCACCTGCAATAATGTTGGTACGTGCAAGCTGTGTTGTGCTGACATGTTTGACAAGTTAGTCGGTGCCGCACATCCTCCCATCACGAAGGCCTGTCACCCCAAAGTTAGACTTTTTCCACACGCTAGCCTCGGAATGAGCAGAGAGTGATAAGCCTGACAGGTGATAGAGTGTAAGTTGCTGTGTTTGTGTGCAAGTGTGGGGACCAGATGACTTCTTCTTTTAGCATGTTTAAGTGTGTCGTCTCACAGATACCGTACACAGGTTAAAGTTAAGATGTCATGCTAACTGCAAACCTTTTTGGTTGGACACAAGGAATCTTCAATCACAATGCTTATTTCTCATCACAAATTGCAATACTGTATAAAAAAATAATGTGAATTAACACAGGTGAATTTGCTGGTATAAAACTGCGACACCACAAATGGTGAACACAAATAGCCTAAAAAGGATCTGAAAAACCAAGTCCGAGTCATGTGGAAATTACGTTTAGTAAAGAAGTCGGTCCGTTCCATTCCAGTTCTGTAGATGGCAGTAGTGTGGGTTCAACTGCCACACATAGCATTTATTTTCACTGCAGCGTTATTTGGCAAAAGTTTCAAAATAGTTCAACTTTTACGAAGTATAATCAACACATAATTCATAGTCAAGTATTTTGTCGAGAATGGAAATACAACCATCACTATAAACAAAAAAAATGTAATGTCAGTCAACAACTTGAATATTTAAAAAAAATACATTTGTGGTCTATGTTCACTCAGTTATGACAACCCATCTTCAAAACTGTCATGAAAAAGACAAACCTTTTGATAGATTTTTCAAACCAGATAGCTGCAGACTTTTTAGCAGGGAAAATGTTAAAGTTGTCACTCACAGCAATGCACAAATTCAGATCTGATATAGATGAAGATAAAAGACCAAAATAAATATCTAAGAATACAGAAGATGGTAACATCATGTTGAGAAGTTCCTGTCCTCATATTTGTTCTGCTTGCTGCTGTCAGTATTAGCACATCCGTCATTAACTTCAACATTCTCTGGCTTGTGCCTTCAACTTCCTGTTGTTCTTCCTTCTCGTTATTTTCAGACTCAAAGCCTCCCTTCTCGCTCTGACCTTATCTTTCCCTTCGCTTTATCCCTCACGTCTCAGCTTGTTCAACGCCTGTTTTCTTCTGCCAGCCGCTCCGATGTTTTATGTTGGCTTTTTGAAACCGCTCTCATCATCAGTGAGCTTTATGAAGGCTTCGGTATGCACTGGAGAGTGCTGCTATTCCTCTATCATGGCTTTTGGTTCTTGCAATGTTATTAAGTATTAACTACCCAAGTTTCCGCTTTTAATGAGGTCGATGGCGTGTTTTTGTATACGTGGTATGTGTGTGTTTATGGGTGTGTGCTTGTAGAAAAAGGAACAGGATGCCAATTGAAAAGGCAGTAAGACAGAAAGTTCATCTATTTTTATTGTGCTTGGCCTTATGAGGGGTCAGGTAAGCTGGAGTCTATCGCATCTTCAGGGAAGAGGTGAGGTACACCCTGGACTGGTCCGCCTTTCAATCACAGGAAATATATAGACAACATGCAGCCATTCATACCCATAGGTCTTAAAATTGTCCCCTGTCAGTTCTGTGATTGACAGGTGGTCAATCTGAGGTGTTCCCTGCCTTTCATCCTGAGCCAGCTCACTCTTGGCTTTTAGTGAGCCAATGCCTAATAGGTGGCAAAGGAAATGGATGGAGATTTTGCTTTTTTGTCCACAAAGTTCCACTGATGGACAAGGTGTCAAAGAGGACATTTGGCCCCTACACTTCAATCAGTCAGTACGCCACTGAATGGCGAGGGAACACCGTTTCAATGAAGGTTTTGTGTGCGTATCATCCAAGCGATGAGAGATCGATGGAAAGCTGATCGGTCCAAAGACTCTGAGGGTTTTGCATTCCGATGACAGCTTTTTTTTCTCCAAGCTTCTTAACACATACTGTCTCTATGAGAATGCCAATCGAAATGTTTTCTTTACAAAGGCCGTCGTCCCGATCATTTTAAATTTTGGACACATGCTTAAATGGATGTGTAAAAAACAATGACTCAATTATCAGTCAAATTGGGCTATTCTCAAACATTGTTGCATTGTGTGTGTGTGAGTGTGTTTGCGTGTGTGTGTTTGTGTATACGTGCATAGAGGAATGAGAGGAGATGCCCGTGTCGAGTTGAACTTGAGTTCAACTTGCTCATTGCCACTCCTGTTGAAATTTTGCAGCAACCTTTTGGATTTGAAATCTGCTGCTGCCAGATTAGGTTTAGGAGTAACCAGGTGCATAAACTCCTTGCTGCACCCCCTTGAATAGATAAGCAGACATGTGGGAGCTTTGAATCTTTATTATTTGTCTTGCGCATAATTTTTTGTTCCTTTCCTGTTACCCAGCATGATTTAGTATTATTGGATGTAAACTGCAAGTATGATGTTTTGACCCTGCTGTGGGAGTTATGTATCCTGGTCTTGGTTCAGTGGGTTTCACTTTTGTGGAAGGTAGGATTTACTGAGTGGCTTTATCAGTCAAAGAACCATATTTGGTAAATTCAGTTTATTTTTTTAAATAGACCCTAGGTGCCTTACTATAAAGCAAAATAAGAGCAAGTTCCACAAGCCAATCATTAGAAAGAGAAATGACACCAATACAGCTTTTATAAGAACATGTAATACTATACAGTATAATAAAATGGATTTATATTATGATGCTATATCAAGAAGTCTTGAAATGTTCTATAGTAATTTTGCAGCTATGTAGAATTACAAGATAATGTCTTTTACGTGGCTCTTTAACGGATATGCAATAAAAACGAACGGACATTACCGTATATTATTAATGATGTCATCGGTGAGTCTTGAGCTCTCGTCAATCATAAAAAAAAAAAAAAGTCCCGAAAACCACTGTGTTGTTCTCCATCCAGCCATGTTTTGCTAATTTAAAAACGCCATGTAAAAAAATACACCATTTCCAACAAGGCAAAGCTATCTTGAATGTTCCGGAATGATCAGTAGACTTCAGCAACGGTAGTAAAGTTGGATCGCAGACGCAGTCCTCATTTGGTGACTGAAACATAACGTCGACATGTTCATGCCCAGAGGAATTCTGTTCATGAATGTAATGAAAACTAAAAAACAAAAAATAATTCCACGTGAATCTGACTTGGGCTTGTACTGAGTTAAGACCAGATGTGCCCCGGCTTGTATAAATGCGTGCAAAAAGTTCAAACTCAAGGATGTGCTTTTGTTTTGAGTGCAAAGATGAGAAAATAAAACAAAACATTGCAAAGAAATTAGTGACACATTTTGTGGTGCGAATGGCTTGAAGGACTTCTTTGAGATTTGATAAACATTCACAAATACACAGGCTTGTATAAAGTCCCTGAAAGGGATACTTGTGTAAACAAGTAAACAAAACAAAAAAACAAATGGCTGAAGAAAAAGTCACCTTGGAGACTATTACTTGAGTAAAAGGCTTCAATGATCTGACATTAACCAAACTTGTGTATCAAAAGTAATTTTCTGATATTAAATCTGCTAAAGTGTTTGAAGTATTTTGAAAATGTGCACATTTGATGATGTTTTAGTTTTGTTAAATCTGACTATTTCTATTACTTTTACATCAGTGGTGTGCATTAAAGATCTGCAAGTTGGCTAATGAGCGACGTTAGTTAGCACGTCTGCCATTTGTTCTTAACTCCAAGATCCAAACGTTGTTTTTTCCTTTCCCCATGCAGATCTACTGTCCACCAACAGATCATCCATCTTCAGTGGGCATCATGGCCAACTTTCTCTCTCAAGTGTCTATCTGGATGAGTACCGTGACCGTCTCTTCCTGGGAGGCAAAGACGTCATGTACTCTCTCCTGCTGGGACCAGCCAAGAGCGAGTCCAAGGAGGTAACAGGAACAAATTACTCCATAATAAACTAAAAACACTCGTAAACCATATTATGACTTTGTTTTTAATACTGAATCATTGTCCCTTGGAGTCTTTTTTATTAGGCAACAAACCAAATGTGGTAACATAAACAAGAATCAAACTAGACGCCTTATGCCTTGTTTGGAGAAATGTAATTATGATGATTACAGCTGTCACTATTGGAATTTTTTAGACTTGATTATTCCATTGATTGATCAAATAATTGGATACAATTTTGTTTTGGATGTTTTGGATTATCCATTAAATCATTTTAATTTTAATAATGCCTTCAAACACTTAACAGATTATGGAAAGAGTTGATTAATTTGAGAATCAACTAGTTGAGAATCAATAAATCTTTACAAGGATAATGTTACGAATAGAATTTATGGCCATGACATGTGATGTGTCATCCAAAATGTTACAGAAAAAGCTCGTCACATTCAATAACATCATGCTGCAGTAAATTAATAAAACTATAGACAAGAATTTGCATGTACATAAAGGTCCCTGATTAAAAACGTAACCTCTGACCTCTCAGCTTTAATCCAATTCACTGTAAACATGAATAACAACTGCTTGATTATTTTGTCAATTTATATATGATTCATGTTTTTTAAAGTTCAAATCTTTGCAGTTTTGAAGCATGAGTGTGTCATAACAAATTTACTGTGAAAATAAAATCGTTATATAGTAAAAAGAAAACAGATAAAATGACTAAAAATGAGCGGCTGGGTTTTGTTTGCTGGACCCCATTCCTGTCCCAATTTTGGCATCTCTCCACGATGCTTGGCCTTCTCCAAGGTGGAATCAATTAAGTGACTAAAAAGATATTTGATTTCGAAACTTAACTGCTTGAACATTCATCTTGGAAACAATTGCTGTGTTTATGTCACCGCAGGGGCACAGTGGGGGGGAGATAGCAAATCTAATTCCTAATTCCAATGGCCCAACATAGACCGGCGTGTCCTTAACAATTCTTAGCCAATACATTATTGATAGCAAGATCTCAATCTGCAAACGTGTCAGCGAGACGCACTTATGAAACAAGATATATTGCACATCTTTGTTTCATTTGGTCGAGAGGGTCACGCATTGTTATCAGTCGTGAAAAAGTTAAAAACAGTGATTCCACCAGAGTTTAACTTCACATGGAATTTAATTGCAGAGTTTCATATCTCAGCAGGACTGAATGAGTTGAACTTAAACGTTTAACTTTCTGCAGCTTTTTTCACTTAACTTCCAGTTGGCTGTACACTAAAAATCTGAAAGAGTCGGTCAATGAGGAAGAGGAAGAATTCCTGTATTTACTTCTGTTGGCCAGCGCAAGAAGGGACATTTTAACAAAAAGAGACAGAAAATGGGACCACTGCAGTCAAGTGGAGACTGTGGCTGATAAGCGTCTAAAGCACAGAAGTCAAACTCCAGTCTAATTGGGGTTTTTTTTGTTTTTTTTTGCACAAATTGATTTCTTGCACACTGGTTTATTTTCCTAAAATTCCGGTTTGTTTAAGTATCTGGCACAAGAACAAAGCATGTGGCTCTTAATGGTTTTGGCTCACAGGGATGCTTTGCTTGCCAGATATCGGACAAGGTTGAAAAGAGTGAAAGGATGTGTTTGTGACTGTCCTGCACTTTGCATCTGTTTTAAACTCTCCACAGATTAAACACAAGGTCAGCGATCAAAGGACGACGACTTTTGACTGTTGTCTGAGGGTGGATTCAAAGTTAAAGAGACGTTGTGGTGACATTTTGAGAGTTAAACAGGAAGGAATTTGGATGACTAGTGGAGGTCAGCCATGGTTCTCACAGGGTGGAGATTTTGGACAACTAGCCTAATATTGCAGTGCAGCAACAAGCCAAGGAAACCTCGCCAAAGCGGAAATACTCCAAGTTTATAGACTCGCTCCAAATTCTAATGCCATGATTTTATTTCTATTTCTAAAAAAATCTGATAATTGCATGACCCACTTTTGGTCACAACTAGGACATGCCAACAAATACAGTCGGTTTAGAAATTATTTAGAAAAACTGAATAATTACAGTGGGATGCTGGCAGAGCTCCAATTTATTCAACTCAAGAATCAAATTATCCTGAAGCAATAATAGAATGACACATAATGAGCTATACAACTTATGAATAAAAAATAGTTTTCTTGCATTTTATATACGTTCTAGTGAGCTCAATAGACTAAATATTACAGTAGCCAGGCAGATTGTATTGTTGAGCAATAGTGATAGCTGGTAATGTGCACTTTCTTCACTGACACACACACACTGAAACTGCACTTTTATATGTGACATCTGACCTAATAATGATCCCACTGTGGTATGTAAAAAATATTATTTGCCTCCCAAACAAATCCATGCGGGTGCACTCGCACTGCCCGTACACGCATGAAACACAATCGTCTTTGCCGTGCACTATTTGTTTTCCTGCTTCCTTATGCGTCTGTTAGACAAAAACAAAGCCGGTTACAAAAACTCTGGTGGTTTGCGAGAAACTGCAGGATTTCACAGCTCACTGAAAGTCAATATTGAGTCAGCTTTCATCTGCAGGGAAATCTGAAATGTCTTTTATCATCGTCAAAAAGCATTACGGGGACCAGTCAAAGCATTTCGTGTCCAAATGTTACATGATGCTTTCAAAGTCACATTGTTGTGGCTTTGGGTTTTCCCTAATTAAGCACTGTTTGGAAAAAAATAAATAAAAGTTCTAAAGCTTCACATGTGCAGGCTTATTAGAGCTCCAATGTTTTATTCAAACAGATGATGTGCTTCATGTTCAGTGTAAGCATGAGTAAATATGTCACAATCAAAACAAGCATGAGGCACCGCATCGTTCTGCTATCATTTATCGTTCAGCAAAACTCGATTTTGAAAAAATCTCGAGAAAAAAATTATTTGTGTGCATTTGTGGAGGGTTTTGTGAACTAATTACAGAGATCACTGAGAAGCATGTTTCATCTCCTTTTGCATGGAACTAAGCAGTCATTCTGGTTGCTGCTGTCCAAAATTTGGAACCTTTTTGTATTTTGAATAAAGTGATGTAGCCAGCTAGCTGTCACACATAGTCATCTTAAAAGGAAAAATGTATTGGGGTCAATTTGGTTATATAGTATGTTATTTCTGGACACACGGTATGCGAAATTAGTCAAAAGCTTGCCCAAAACAAAATGAGATTCTGTGGCTTATGTGGTGTTCCATTTCATTATTGTTGGTATTTTACAATTTGTATGCAAAATGTCTTCAAGTTTCTGAGTTTCAATTCAGCAGAACCACCACTTTGGCAACATATCATTAATACTTGATTTCAAATTAGGGCTCTAATATACCAAATGCTGCATGGTACTGTATATACTCTATGCCACGAAAATGAAGACATGAATGAATAGAAAAATATCTATTGATTCTTTGCTAGTCATATGGACATTGATGCTCTGGTATTTGTATTTTATGTCCAAAGTCAACTTAACCAATAAAAACCTCTGTCTTTGGCTCTCCCAGATCTATTGGCCTCCATTACCTGGCAACCGAGAAGACTGCATTCAAAGAGGGAAAGAGCCACAGGTAAGTCATTAACGTGTCATGACTGCGTACATATTGGAAGCTAACGATGTAGACATTTGCCATGAGGCTTTGGAAAGAAACACTCTCTGCTCAGTGGCGAATAGATTGATTGAGTTGGTTTATCACAATTAATTACCAATACATTTTTTTTTTAATGACGCTTTCAACAGACCTACACACACTCAAAAAAACCACACATGAGCGTCATAAGAACGCTGAGACTTTTTGGGTCCCACTTTGCACTCACTACATGACATCCACCAGCCACCTACATCTGGAACATGTTTGAAGTGTGTGTTTGCATGTGCGTGTGTGTTTGTGTGTTTGCAAGTGACTGTGGACATGTGCGTTGTGTTTGAAGTGGCAGGCGTGTCTTGTGTGTCGCACGTCAGTTTTATTTGGTATTTCCTCTGAGTGTTTGTTCACTGCGTGGAAGCTCCTGTAATGTGTTTCATGATTGGGAGAAGCAATATATTAGTAGTTGGCCTGGTAAAGTTATGGTATTTATTCAGAATATTTTATAATTCTGCCTTTTTGAAAAGATTTATTTTTAACCCTGAGGGGGTATATTTTCAAGCCTTGCTATGGGGAAAATGTTTCCAAAAATGAGCAAATTGGATGTCGAGTCGCTTCCAAAAATAGCGGTTCCGCTGTCTGAACCTTTAGCACAAATTCCTACAAAATTCTCAAGAGAACATACTGTGTGTCAAAGACGTCCATACATGTTGTTATGTGAGATGTTTGACTGCACAGATGGCTTCTCACATTCCCTTATGTCTCCTTGCTCTTTTTTTCTGAATTTTTTTTTTTTTGTCAAAGCAGATGGATGACTGCCTCTTTTCACCGAAGCAAAAGACAGCAAGTACCCTAAGTAGTCTCTGACACACCTTCAATCTCATTTGTTTGCCGTCTGCATGTGTTGAACACAACTTGACTTTGACGAAAAGGGAAACGGGTGGGTAAGGTTAGAGGTCTTCACATTGTTTCTCTGTGAGAAACGCTTACCTCACTGACATATAGACATTGTTTAGTTTCGATCATTCTGTTGAGAAAAACAAAAACATGACTTTGACAGCACATGGCGAAAAGACAAATAAAGTAAGAGATGAGGGGTGGTCTGTGTTATCATCAATGGACAAGGAACTCCGTCAGCAGCCTTTTATAGACAATCGTATGCTCCATAAACACTTTAATATTATCCCACTTAAGAGTCACAGCCTCTTGACCTTCATATTCATCAATTACAGCTGAAACAAACAAGTGTCATCAATGGGGTAGTGACTGAGGACAATGTTTGGTTATCCAACCACGCCTAGCCTTTGACCACCTGTAGGCACAAATGCTGGCATGGCAGCTTTGACCTTTGACCTTATGTGTACGACACTAAATCTCTTATTCAAAACTTCTCCAAAAGTAGACGGGTAGTCATCCTAATTAAGGCTATAATCAGTAACTATTGTTACATATAGCATCATAGTATCACAACACATGATAGAGTTTAAAGTTTTGTTTTGCCTACAAAGTCAAAGTGGAAATGTTGAATCTGGGAACTACTCTGGCGTGACACCCATTGTGAACTTTACTTTCTTTGGTAGACTTAAAAGAAAAAAACTCTTCCACTTCATTTGGTGTCATTACTAAAATGGTTTCACTGGAGGAGGATTTGAAGCAGAGATTGCAGCTGGCAAGTTCATGCAGCTCTGTGGAAGTGCTTCCATATTTGTCTTTGATCGTATTCATCCATTACAACCGTTTGACTGTCATGTGGTGCGTGTGTGCTCTTGACTTATGTCAGTCTGTAGTAGGGGAAAACCACAGACCTGGGACTTCAAATGATATGTGCTTATATTAAGTTAAGTTGGTCTTGACAGCCCTCCTGCTAACTGCTAACAGCTGTTAGCAACAATACACAGCCAGGAATACTCGATTTCAACTGTTGGAATTATTTTTAATATATCGATGCATTGTATGAAGCGCTCGCTCTGATTTCTCAGTTTTTTTTAATTTTTTTATTACAGGTGTTTATATTTTATACGTTTATATGTTTATGCATAAGGAATAAAAAATGTTGTCTGTTAATAAACCTTTAGAAACAAGAAATTGGTCTACTACAATCATGTGGACCAACAAACGTACTCTAATTGCTTTTGTTACGGGTTCAACCTAGATGAAGATGTGCGCTCTTCTGAGTGCCATTGTAATTAGTGCATAATTCTTAGTCACCTGAAAAAAAAATCCACAAATGATGTGTAACTTGTGGCATCCAGATCATGTTTCTGAAATCTAAAGACCGCATTTTTCCATAAATACCGTTTCTTTCTTCCATGTGGGACACACATGTCCCCATTACCTCTGACTTCAGTTTTATTTCTCAATTACTACATCATTTTGGAAGAAGCTCTGGATCTGTCATCTAGTGTCAAATAAAGTTGTATTGGAAAAGTGCTTGCAGTACACATGGTTTAGTAAAGCTTCTTTAATTATGTAAAAGAAATAACAAAAGAATATCCTCAGATTGTGAAAGCTTTCAAGCTACTGCTGAGGAAAAAGAAATCTTTTTAACTTTCTTTATGGCCTCAATAAAACTCACCAAGATATATAAAACCGCAATACCCGCAGTGTATAGAGCTCAGGCATATTTCTTTATAGTCAACATTTCATTCCACTGTGGGCCACACAGAGCTCAGTTCCTTTTGTAGGATTAGTTTTGTCTATGTCTCTAAAGGATCTTGTTTAAGGAGAGAACAGAAGCTTAGCCATCTCTCTTGATTTAACCCGTCCACTAGACTGGTGAATAAATCACAATTACAAATGGTAACTGATCGGCTAAGTAGAATTGCTTAAGACCTAATGAGGGGAAAAACATTCTTGCAAGTACAAAATTTGCCATCGACTCAAATTTAAAATAAAAATAGTTGCAAGAAAAAAATAGCCACTCCTACTCTAGGGCTCCCCCATCATTGTAAAGTTTCAAAACTTGTCGACAGCTCCGATCTGCCCTATAAAATCACGTGTTGATAAAAGAAAACAGTTAAGAGTTGCACTCTTAAATCATTTGAGTAAAAAAATAACTCAATTTGGGTTGAGAGAATGTTGCCACTTATGTTTAAAATTCTAAAATCTAAAAATGGTTTAAAATGCCAGAGTGTCTCCTGGGCTAAAAGCCACGGCTGAGCGGAGTTTTTCATATTCCATCCAATAAAACGTCTTCATTGGGCCTTCTTACCAACATGTGGGATCAATAAGAATTGTCATGAAATAACGTTGTTCCCTTGGTGACCCTGAAATTCATTTTATCTCCATTTGAAGGACATCTACCATTTCACTCTATGTTTTGATGGATGCAATATTATACTGTACGTGAGCAATGTGTGTGAGTGAGAAAGCAGATTTCAGCACCAGAAATACAGAAACTCTCAGTTGTGTTTCTGTATTTTGCAGACGGAGTGTGCCAACTTTGTGCGCCTCCTGCAGCCATACAACCGCACTCACCTCTTGGCCTGCGGCACTGGAGCATTCCATCCCATGTGCAGTTTCATCTATGTGGGCCACAGAGGAGAGGTAAGAAATGTGTGAAATCTAAACCGTCTACTGTACCCACAACATCACATGAAGCCTATTATTGCTGGAATGAATAGCGAGCTACTAAAAGGATAATCGATGAAGGTAAGCTTTTGTAGATGAATAATAAATGTCAAGTTAACTTCAATTTGTGTACTTAGTAGGCCAATATTAATGTAATATAATATTACTACCAAATGTAATATATGTCATAGTTGTATTCTGTTTCAGTCCTGAATTGTGCACCTTTGGATGGTCATCACAATCTAAAATGTATGGTTCCTTCACATGTTCCAGAAATGCTTTTTCCCATTGGAAATAAAACTGTTAAAGGATCTTACTGTCGGCAAAAACCTTAACACTGTGCAGACAATGTTGTAAGTTAACCATTGTAAAAAAATAAAACCGATAAAACTAGCTAACGAATGATAACGTGTATGGTAATGCTGGAGTCTTATTATTTGCAAGATGATCTTTTCATGTTGCTCTCTTCCCCTTAAATGAAGCAAAAACAAACTGCCAAAGGTAATACTTTGTTTGCCAAACTGAGCTCTTTTGCTCACTCTTGGTGGTGATTTGGACTTCAAAGCAAATTTTAAAGTTTTGAGAAGAGCACCAGTTTTTCCGTTCCTTTCTGTATATGTATTTTGGCTAATAATCCAGCTTGATGCAAATCTGGGCAGCGCCTCCCTCTCAAAGTCAAACTAAAGACAAAAATGGATGAATGAGAGCACTTAAGACAGTTGTAGACCTGTATGACAGCCCAATGTGACCCAGCAGGAGGCAGTTAGAGTGGGCACGAGGAGAGTGGAAAGTGGCTAAAGAGCCACAAAGAGGAAAAGAAAAAACATTGCTGTGGGAAAGTGCCCAACTTTTAGTTGTGTGTGTATCGAGTGGAACGTGCGGATTTAGTTGTTACCCTCAATGTGTGTGTTCTGCCTGGCGCCGTGTATTTGGCATCACTCTCAATATGTCATCGCCACTGCATCCAAGCACTATGTCACCTCCGGGAGCCATTCAAATCCTTCGCCTCCTCCGCTTTCAATAAAGTCAAATCTACTGTTAAGTGTTGCCAAACCTATGCTCAGACGCTGACGCACAGAGGGCCAAGTTGGGCCAGCCCGACATTAGCTTCTAACATCACTAATTTGGCCACGCCCCTTCGAGGCACTTGATATTAAGGATATGCCCAATGTAGTTGAAATAAATTTGTTCTTTCAACTCTTTGGCAACTTTGCTTGAATTCTAAGTTTACTATTGATTTTTCAAGCTTGTGTTTGGCAAAAATTGCCCACAAATGTGCTCTCTTTTGCAAATGGCGTGCACACAGTTTTTGTTTGCTCTGAAGCACGCTTGAAATGAGCAGTTAAGCTCAGCATCAGGTAGTCGGTCCGAACACACCCTCCCATGGGGAGTGGCTGCGTTTATTTAACCAGTCGTTAACTGGCGTAGAATACACACCAGATTGTTTGCCTGACCTCTGGAGAGAACTGAGGCTAGTAGCGGTCCAACTGGACTCTGGGTGGGATGAACTTTAGCCCCCGAATCGTTTCATCTCTGTACGGGTCAGACTTATGTACAAGTACTGATTGTGTCTTTCTCATGGCATCGTTCTCTTTGCGGTGGCCCGAGGTCGCACTCTTTCGACGTTGAAACACTGTTATGATGTTAGCTTGTCAGCTAGATTCGAGTGAGAGATTTTGGGCTAGTTTAACCATGACTGCATTGTAGTTCTTTGTAGGTATGTTTATTGCTTTTCAAAGATAATAATTAGAGCAATAAACCTGTGTCTGAAGTCCTGAAGATTGACGATAGTGATACGGTGTCCCAAGCAATGTCATTTAGGTGAAAATAAACAATTCCTGGAAAATAAAACAGAGATAAGAATACACGCATGCACATTCTAAATAAAGTTTTGTGTATACTGTATCTTGTGTATTGTAAATATCCATAGTCTACATTGACTCTGTCTTGATTTTGTCAGGTAAAAAATCTACCTCACCATTTCCCTTTCAGACTTTTTAAACATTGCTTTTGGAAAAAAAAGTCTGTAGTCTGTCTTTCATTCCAAAAGACGGCAATGTTTGTACAAGCATTGAAAGATTAAATTAGAAAAGAGCTTCCAGCGCTTTTGCAAAGAGTGTAAGTTAAGAAGGCAGACAGTGCGCCATTGTTTGACTGGGCAGTCAAACACATCCCAACGTCACTGTCATGATGCATACAATCCAAATGTTTGACTTTTACAGAAATAATTTTTTTCAATCAGGTGTAGTGTATTTGACATAGTTTCCCTTTAGGGCAACAGACGACTACCTCCATAATGTGCGTAAAGTGTGTTTGTGTGTGTGTGTGTGTCAGTAATCACTTGTTTAAATGATACTGGTGGTCCCTGATATGCTGTGCTTGGCAAAGAAGAAAATAGCACTGCTTTTTAGCCCGTCAGCACTCGAGAGTGTTTGTCTTGGCGGTGTTTGCCCAAACGGAATCAGCTGCACCATTTCTCTGCATGACAGTGCTATGAAATGCCCCCCTGACACACACACCACTAATAATTTTGTGGGGAACCTGAGAATAGATTTTGTGAGAAAAGAAATTGGAGTTGGGGTTTTTAAGTCACCCCGTGCTTGTGTGGGTTTTCTTTGTGTGCGCCAAATTCCTCTCACTTGTCAAAAACCATGCAAGTTAATTGGGGGCGGAGCTAAAACAGTTGAATGCTTGATGGATAGGGTATGGAACAGGGAATGGAAAGACCCCAAATGTTTGTTGTCTTTCATTGGCACCCTTTGTTTACTTTCTGATCTTTTTGTTGAACTCATTCATTCACACGTTCCACTGCGTTGCTACGTAGTGATGTCACATTATTTACATAGTTGCCGCAGCTGCCACCATTCCACCTCCACAATTTGCGCCGTAAACACAAGCCAGATCACGATTTGTTCTTCAAAGTCGTACCGTGATGGACTAAATTGGTAGAAATGTGGCTATATGATGCATTCCAGAAAACTGAAGTAAGCACCACCGACTTAGGAAACGTGATATGTAATGCTGCAACAAGAGGGCAAATGCAGTGTACTCAAACTTTGCCAAGATGACATCATCTGTTGTCACCCAACAATGGTGCAGCCGACAGTGAATGTAGCTTGAATCTGAGGGCTGTTCCCCGTATAAACTAAATGTGTTTGAATGGGTACATTTCCCATTATTCTTATAAAGCAGACTTGAATGTCATCATGCGCCCTGTGATTACTCTTCAGTGTAGAAGACTCACCCTTCCCTTCACAATAGTCCATTGTCTGTTCAATAAACGGAGGGCGAGACGCTCACAGTTCATTTGGAGGACACCTCAATTAATAACGTGGCCTTGTATCAAACATGAGGGCTGCTCCTATATCCTTTCACCATCCTTCTTGGGGGACATGAATGCATTGGACTCAAAATAAGTGACGCACAGGCAGCACAGACAACAATGTCGATGACAGTTTGGAATTTGACCAAATCTATTGAGGAAGACGTGCTACCAAAGATGCACAAAACATAAGGGGTTTAACCTTCAGCATGCATTAGCATCAAAGGATTGTTTTGCTTTGTGACTATTTTGGGTGGTAAGAAAACCATGAGGCAAGAAGGACAGGATGCTATATGATATGAAGTAAACAGAAAGATTCCAGCTTTACCATACACATGGCAAAGTCACAAGCTTTAACACTTTAACAGTGGTTAAGAGTAATTTACACGCCTGTGAAAAATATTTGAATTTAAATACAACGGACTGCATCTTGTCGTCATCTTTCATCATTGAGGTTTTGTAATGTGACGGTCTGACCCGTAAAATGGATTTGTGTTTGTTATTTCCATTCATAGAAAATGTTTTCAAATTGGGAAATCAATTTATATTCTGGAATGCATTGTGTTTGACCTTCAAGGTTTTACTGTACCTATTTTCCAAATTCTTCCCCAAAAAAATCTAGGTAACGTCAAGTAGCATTGTTGTCATGTACAACTAATTACGCTCTACTTCTAACTGCAAGCCCCCAAAAATATGAGCAGTTTGATGCTTTGTATGACATCGTACTGTGGAATAACTTCTTGTGCATCTAAAGAAAGTGTAGCATCTTAAATGATGAATATTTTAGAAATATACAGCTTTTTCAGTCATGGTTAAGTTATAATGCTAGAAACTTAATAGACAACAAACATCATGGACATATTTAGTAGATCCAAAAAAAAGCATATTGACAGAATATTAATGGGCCTGACGCAATCGTCTTTTACATACATTATCAACTGTTTTTTTTGGTTGGGGCTGTATTTATTTATTTTCTTCTTCTATGACCTTGTTCACTCCTCAGTAAAAAGTTGAGCTCAGGGCGAATCTTCATTGGGAAATGGGTGGGAAACTTATCTGAACTCTGGCTGCTCCACGGATCCCACACTTCCTTATTTCTCAGACGGCATCTTCATTCTCAGACAGAAAGACAAGAGTTCAGAGGAGGGGCAGAAATACCCAAAAGAGTGGATACAAATAAAAGTCTGTTTGTGTGCACATAGGAACACAAAGGAAGAGGAATATATTGTTCTCAAGAGGTTAAGTCTGATCAACGGCTTTGTTTCCATGGACAACAATAAGCTAGCCATTGAGTTTTGCTAAATAAAACCTACTGTACACTATACATATGTGTAGTGCATAATGTGTCATGATATACTAAGTACAAATCAGAACTGACCAATTCAACTTTGTGTTTGTATCTCCCGCAGCATGTCTTCACCATGGACCCTAAAAATGTGGAGAATGGACGAGGCAGGGTCCCACATGACCCCAGCCTTCCTTTTGCTAGCACATTCAGTGGTATGTTCATGTTCTTTCTTACAAATGACCAATACAGGCGGACCATTGTACTATATGTGTAGTAGTACTGATAGAAGGCCCATCAGTCCGTCAGCGATAGACTCTCGTTTTGCTGGCAAATGATGACTCACAGAAAACTTAGATAAACCGACGGACACAGCTCTGACAGAAACAGGTTTTAGTCCGTCACCGAAATTGTCGCTAACCGGGTCAGTACTGAATGACCTTCTCAGTTCGTCAGTGTTTCGCTGTTGACTGACGGAAACAAAGGTCACGTGTGTTTGTTTGGGGGAAGAGTGGCTCTTTGTCTTACAAAATAACACATTAAAAAAAAGCATGATGGGAAAGCCTGCCCTGATCCTAAAGTTATCGTCAGTCCGCTAAGTAGTATTATACAGGAAGTGGTGTGAATAGGTTTCTTAAATAGTAGCACCAAAAGGAAGTGCAGTGTTAGCATTCTCATATTTTCTATGAATGAGTAAGAAAATAACCATTTATTTGTTAGAACCTTTGGAGAATGTTACACAAAGATGTAGTTTTTTTTAGTGCGAGTGGTGGAGGAAAGCTTACTCAGCACTTAAGTGCATTGGACATGCTCTTGCAGTCTGGGATCCTTTTACATTTGTGAGTATGGTGAGTCTGTCTTCTCTTTGAGCTGCATGTGGGCGAAGACAGATAAACACATTTCCAGGTTGTCTGAGATTTAATAGGGCAATGTTGTCTGTAGTTATATGCTTGATTATATAAAATTTGATTAATCTTTTTGGCCCTGTATTACTTGTAGTCGGGATTCTGCTTTGTAAATTAAGCCCAGGTAGTAGATTTCTCTGGAGGGTAATCCCTCGTTGTTGTTTTTTTTCCTCAGCCCCAGTATGATTCTCCAATCAGTAGCCTTTGACCCATATGTCTTTTAGAAATCCAAGCATCAACCTGTTGGCCTCTGGCGGGCCAACTTCCAATCCTTGGTAGTCTGTTTGCATTTAGCTGACAAATTCATAGTGTACTTTTTCTTGAGCTGAGCTGTGCTAAGAACATGGGTCCAATTTTAAAGTTTTGAAAATGATCTCTTTACAGTGCAAGAGAAGCCTTACACCTTTGCCTCTGTAATCATTCCCTAATCTTTTAAATACAATTTCAAAAACAAAGAAAAGCTCCTGACAAGATTGCAATTCCTGCGAATCTACACTTTTATGTCAGATTTGAAATATTGTAGGCTACCATTGTACCTTAAACATTGAAAGGTTTTCATTTAGGCCATTTTTCCTCAAAAGTTTTTAAATAGAATTTGTCACGGAAAGAATTTGTAATTGACTGTCGAGCAAACTGAAGGAGTTTCTAAGGCCATTTTGTTTTCACTTCTGGATTTTCATTTTCTGGTGATGTGATGACCCACAAACAGAGCTGTTTCTCACGCTGTGTTGCTAAACGCTTCCAATCCTCTGGACATGACTGCTTAGGATATTTTCTGTATTTTATTTCTTTTTCCCCCCAAGGGTTGTGTAAAGTGAGTCTGGCTCTAGGTCTCAGTAGAGGATGCACTCCAAAAAGTATGCTATAGGGCGGGATTTTGAGTATCGGATCTGCTGAGTTTCCTTTTTCCTTCCATGGCTCTATGTCATAAGCCTAGACCACAATGTTTAGTGTCATCAACAATTTCCTTATTGCAGTAGACTTCTTCCTCTCGACTGACTTTTTTGCTTTGGTTTCACGTGCTCCCCTCCTTCCCCCTCTGTGTAGGTGGGGAGTTATTTACAGGACTGACAGCAGATTTCTTAGGAAGAGACTCTGTGATCTTCAGAAGTATGGGAGGTCGCTCCACCATGAGGACTGAGACTGACCATAAAATCCTTCATGGTAATGTTTTATCAGTCTGTCTTATTGCAGCGAGGCAAACCTCAGGCTTCCAACAAGACTTAAAAATTCATCATCTTGGGTACTGGTGTTAAAGCCAAGGCCCAGGGGTCAGATTTGGCCCTCTTGTTTATTTTATGTGGGCCGCCAAGGGAAATCATGTCCTTCATGATTCTAAAAAAAAAAAAATGCAATTTTTCTTTACCTTTATTATCCTTGAGATGTTGCCAGCATTATTTCCATACTACTCAAAAGAACAGAAAATTAATTTAATTTTTTTTTAATGGCTTCTGATTTCAAAACATATTATTCATCAATTTAGTGTGATAATATGAGGCTTATATTTTTGGGGCATTCACGCGAACACAGTCATATTGGCCATTCAAAGAAAACCTGAACTGTATTTGTGGCCTCCGACAAAAATGTATGACATCCCTGACTGTGAAATAAATGAGTAAACACGTCCAATTACAATGAACAATCTGATTATACTGCACTTGATAGACATTTTAGTTTTCATTTTGTTTAATTTCTCAGCTACATAGATTATAAATGATTAATGGAAAAATAGTTCTGGAGTTTGATCATTCAATATATGAAAGAAGAATCCAAAATCCTGCAAGCCATCCACAAACAAACAATTGGACAAAATATTACGGTAAATGCAGTACACATTATACAAATATTAGTTATTTCCTTCATTGTTAAATTAATATTTCATTTGTTGGTGGACAAATTTACTTGAAACTAATTTGGAGCAAGAAGAAATAACTCGTTTTTACACCTCCTGTTGAATACCCGTAGAATATAACCTCCTTTGTAAAGGCTAACAGGGTTTATTACTTGTAATTTTAGTAGTCCTATTTATTTTCACAAATCTCAAAGAAACATAGTAGTGATGGTGCATCCCTAAAATTTACACCCCCACTTTCATGGCCGTCATTTTAACAACCATCTTCTTGTTTTTAACCCTTTCTAAAGACCCCAAGTTTGTGGCAGCGCACCTCATTCCAGACAACGATGACAGAGACGATGACAAAGTGTATTTCTTCTTCACCGAGAAGGCCACCGAAGCCGGAGACAGAGAGGAGGCCATTCACACACGTGTTGGACGAGTGTGTGCGGTGAGTACTTTTACTACAAAACACACATGAAGTATAGTCACTGATGGTGGACTGCAGGCACGTGCACTCATAGGAGGCAGGTGAGGCAGTGCCTCACCTTGCCACCAGGGGCTGTAAAGGGCTCAACATGGTTTTTTCCTCAGCTGTCACCATAAGTTGTTAAAAAATGAATAATATAATAAAACATAATATAATATCTGTCCTGTGGTCTATGCTTTTAATGTAATTTTGGTGTGTTTCCTATACATTTGGATCATTTTCATAGTCAAAATAGCTGTATTTCTTGTTCAAATAACAACGGGAGACGAGAATCATGGAGGCCGAGGCAGTGACAGGTAGTGCCTCTCAGGGCGTGCGTGTGTGTGAGAGTGTGCACCACTCACACACTGTACTGAGCGCGTGCAAACAGTGCGTACTTGCAGTCAGCGGGAAAATACGGGCCTTGAGGCGGCCAGTACTTTTGCCTCAAAGAAGGGGCGATAGTGAGCCTGGACAGACAGTCCAAGGCAACAGGGAATAGCATTCATTCATTCATCATCATCATCGGTTTAAAGTCCGTTTTCCAGGCGCCGCTGGGTTGGACTGGGTTCTTGATATGGCTTTCTTCCACCGGGAACGGTCCATGGCCATCTCGTGGTTGATGCCGAGTGCCTTCATGTCGGCTGACACGGTCGTCTGCCAGGTCTTTTTAGGTCGGCCACTGGGTCTTGTTCCCTCTACGTTATACGACATAACTTTCTTCACCCAGTCGTTCTCGTCCTTCCTCACTACATGTCCGTACCATCGCAGTCTGCCTCTCCTCACCACATCCACTATGGCCTGGATGAAGCAGTATAGAAGAATACACTTTTCTCACTTTATATTTCTGTGTTGCCTTGTACAAAATTGACCCAATTTTTTTTTTTTAAACAGGAATTTGTTTTTGTCGACTCTTTCCCACATAAATTTTTCGAAATCGACCATCTGCCTTGCGGAATCAGGGTAAAGTAAAGAAGACCCGGTGGTCAGGTGTATGAAGCCTGATACATCGAGCCCTTAGGAACTCAACATCTGCAAAGGAAGTGATTTTTGAATTGTAAACTCCAAGCCAAGATCTCTCCTTTTTTTTTTTTTTCCTGGTCGATCCCTTATGGGCCTCAAATTTCAAATGTTAGCCAAAACCTCCCTTGTGATATATCGTGTAGTTTCACGCTCATGCAAGAGCACAGCCATAGAAACAGACACACGATGATCAAGAGAACTCTAGAGAGAACCCCAAACCTGCTTGTGAGCTTTCAGATGTTGACATTTCCCTAAAGGAATATAAAAACCTTTAAAATATTTACAACAAAATGAAGCCGTTCTCCTTCCAAAGTACACACAGCTGTGACGTTTCACATCCACAATCTCAATACGCTCTGCGTGATCTTTTACATTCTTTCAAGCTACGTGCAGCGCACACAAATATATCGGTATGCAAACCAGAATAAATGAAAATATACTCACACAGTGACCGCAATACCTTGGAGACTGGGCAAGAAGAAAGACGTAACCCTTTGAGTCCATAGAAATGCTCTAAAAGACTTCAAATTGGATTTAAAAGCATTTACACTGCAGCATAGGAGCTAAATTCTGATACACCGTGTCTGCTTTGAATTCCAAGTCTCGCATCTTTTCCTCACTGACGGTCTTCTGCTCCTATGGCAGCCATTGCTTTTTATGCCGACTTAGATCCAAGGAAATGACCATGTACCTGCAGCGTGGTGATCATCACATGCCTGCACTCTTCTTGATATTAAACGAGTGGAAAACTCTAGCCCGCTGTTGTAATGACAGTAATAACTTGCTCTCTGATCTTGACTAGTTGAGTCTTGTCAGGGTTCATGAAGTCTTTTCTCCCTGTAAAACTGTTGGAGTGTCACAAATTCAATTGTGTTTTATCATTTCATATCTTTTGTGTCTGTTTTGTTGTTCATGGCAGAATGACGTTGGAGGTCAGAGGGTGCTGGTGAATAAGTGGAGCACGTTTATCAAAGCCAGACTGGTTTGCTCTGTACCGGGACCTCATGGCATCGATACGCACTTCAACCAACTGGGTCAGACAAACTTAACCTAACAACTGACCGACCGACAAACTGAACAACCTAATTGAATCCATCCTTAACTTTGTACCTTTCTTTCAACTCAAACAGAGGATGTTTTCTTGCTAAGGACCAAGGATGAGAGGAACCCAGATATTTATGCAATCTTTAGCACTATCAGGTACATTACGGTTACTAAAACCTTTCAAGTTTGTGTTTTCTACGCTAAGAGTAAACATTTTTCTCTGACTCAGTTTCTCCGCCTATCCTCGCCAGTAATGTATTCCAGGGTTTTGCTGTGTGCGTTTATCGCATGGCTGACATCAGAGAGGCCTTTAACGGACCATTTGCTCATAAAGAAGGTCCAGATTACCAGTGGGGTGCCTACGAAGGCCGTGTCCCTTATCCCAGACCAGGCGTGGTAAGTAGCTCAAGTCACATTGTTTTGAATAAAAGTGATAACAAAACATGCCAAATTTGCTTCTTTCT
The DNA here is from genome assembly GCF_024217435.2 of Syngnathus scovelli. Taxonomy (NCBI): domain Eukaryota; kingdom Metazoa; phylum Chordata; class Actinopteri; order Syngnathiformes; family Syngnathidae; genus Syngnathus; species Syngnathus scovelli. The sequence continues at coordinate 15,429,174 of NC_090848.1, read as the reverse complement.
AGATGATAGAATAAATGAAATGGCTCAGTTTTGTTTGACCCACTTGAGCACCTGCATGTCCCACCTTCACTAAAGAATGTAAATACAAGAAGCGATTAGTGTTGGAAGCCTGGGTGTGTAATTAAGTATTGAATAATTGCTGCAATAATCATTTTCCTTCTGCAAATTTACTGGAACTGTTACTCTCGACACATTTAGCAATTGACATGTTACGTTTAGCTCTTGTGTAAGCATATCGGTTGTACATATGAGAGCCGCTGTAGTGAAGTGAGAAGTGCTGACTTGGTGTCGGGTGGTTATACAACAGTGCAAATGAGGTGTAGAAAAGTTTGATATTGGTAAAGTAAAATTATATTGTTGCAGCTGTGATCACGTTGTACACTCTGTCAACTACATCATTGTAATTTCAACTCCAACACATAAACACACCTACTCGTAATCACATGGCACATGTTCCACCTCATTTGCCAAGTGAGTTGGAACTGGTTCTACATTGAAGGACTATGAATTATAAAACACAGCTGCAGATACCCCAGTGGATTCACTTTTCAGATTAACAAAGTGTCGAAGGACTAAAGAGTTGAAGAGGGGAAGCTCAGTTGTACACAAAAATCCTGTGAAATTGCACCAGAGCCACATTTGACAATTTGGCCTTTAGCCAATCAAGCAAAGCTTACTATTGTCATAATACAGAAAGTCAGATTTTTCAGTGTTACAGTGGGGTTGCTTCTTTTGAATAAGAACGCATTTGTCAAACTAAAATAGTATTCACTTTAGTGAGAGCATGATGGCTTCACAGCTACAAGGTCCTCTATTTGAATCCCCTCCCTTTCTTGTGTCCCACATTCCAAAAACATGCATGACTGCTTCACTGTAGATTGTCCACAGGTGCATGGCCAAATGTTTTTTCTCGATAGGTACCTGCTGATTCAATGTGTATCTCACCCCTTAGCCAAAATTTGCTGGGTCAGCTCACCAGTGACCCTTAACAAGTTAAGCAGTAGACAATTAGTGAATTAATAATTTAAGATAAGATTGTCTCAGACAATATCAAAACGAGGTCAAATGTAGGAAAACAAGGAGGTTATAGTGAAGTGGAGTTACAAATCTTTAATATAAAGTTCAAGAAAAAATCCACAAAATGATGAATGAGAAGTACATTTCAGTTAATTGGTGCCATTTTCTGATCGAGGTAAATGGAAAAAAATAAGATTAATATTTATTAAAAGTGCTCTAGAATTATTAGCCATGACAGAAAAAAAGCTGTTCAGTTTGACATAATTGGAGAATAATGAAGTTTAACGCTAACCTTCTGTTGAATCAAAGTTGTCTGTGCACCACAGTGTGTTCACTGAAATACGCTAATACATCCAAGATAAACAGGTTAATCAAAGTTTTCTGGAATGAATACAAAACGAAATGTGGGCCGTCTGTTTTTCATTGCTGCTGGCTTTTGACGGCTGAATAAGATATGATGGACGTGCCACAGCCTCAAGCCGCAAAAAAAAAAAATCAAATGGAGGAGAAGAGTACGTTTTAGAGCTTTGCCAAGGAATAAGCCAATGGAATGTCAGCAATGACGGCTGTTAAAAAAGGCCCTTATGTTTTTTGCTGACAAACTGTCTTTTGTTTGCACACATGGAGACTTCATACAATCATTTATCCATTTATTTTCAATCCTGGGTCAAGACTACTAGCACTGATCGGTGCTGATTTAAGGAAAAAGGAAGACTACTGTTGAACTTGGACTGACCGCCAGTCAATCACAGCACATCGGGGCCAGACAAACGCTCACATTCATTGTCAGTATTGAATAAAGAATGCTGTTAGATCAGGCGAGTATTAAATTACATAGCGATTCCAACTGGTTTGAGTCTTCTTTAAGATTTTGTAACCACACCCAAGCTTTTGTGCCTGGCGCACACGGATGAGCGCCATTGGCACGGAGGCATGGAAATACTTTTATCTAACAGAGAAATGTAAAACAGACCACCGACTCAAAATCATTAAACCACAATGTAAGGTTTGTTAGATTCATTGTGCCTTTTCATGTGTTTGTTCAGTGTCCCAGTAAAATCACCAACCAGCCCGGCAGGGAGTTTGGCAGCACCAAAGACTTCCCCGACTATGTGCTCCAGTTTGCCCGAAGCCATCCGCTGATGTGGCGGCCGGTACAACCCGCCTTACGCCAACCTGTGCTCGCCAAGGCAAACGTTCCTTACAGGCTCAAACACATCGTGGTGGACCGTGTTGAGGCGGAGGACGGGCAGTATGACGTCATGTTCATCAGCACGGGTAAAATGTGTTTTCCAGCTGGTCAGAAATATTTTATTGATTGAATAAATGAAAAATGAAGCCCAGAACTTAACTGATGTGTTTGTTTCTTTTTAAGACATCGGTACGGTGTTAAAGGTCATCGCCCTTCATGGAGGAAATAGTCTGGAAACAGAAGAGGTTACATTGGAGGAGCTTCAAGTTTTCAAAGTGTGTTTCATTTCAATTAGTCTTAGTTCTTATCGCTCTATAAAGCCAAATCGGTTCTTAATAAAATGCACTGTAAGCTTTACTTACCTCACGCTGAAGCATTCATGTCATCATTGCAGGTGCCAACTTCAATTACGTCAATGGACATATCAGTCAAAAGAGTAAGTTCACATCTGTGTTTCATCACATCCTCTCTTAATATTGAATTTATTTGGAAACCTCTCAGAATGGATTTCAGAACTAATCCCGTGGTCAAATCATCCCCAACCTTGAAACCTCCCTTTCTCTGCTCATCAGCAAGCCCTCTATGTGGGCTCCCCAGCTGGCGTGGCTCTGGTGAAGCTTCATCGCTGTGAGACGTACGGCAAGGCTTGCGCCGAGTGCTGCCTGGCCAGAGACCCTTACTGTGCCTGGGATGGCTCGTCCTGCGCTCGATACGTCCCCAACAATAAACGTCGCTTCCGAAGGCAGGACATCAGACACGGAAACCCGGTGCTGCAGTGTTTAGACCAGAATTTTAGTGGTAAATGCAACTTTGACTTTGTCAACACTTGATCTGGGCTCCCATATTCTTTCTTTAACAACATTTGCAACTATTTATGCTTGGTATCAGAGGACCTAGAGGAGATGGAGGATCGAGTGGTGTACGGCGCTGAGAACAACAGCACTTTTCTGGAATGTGTTCCTCGCTCCCCGCAAGCTTCTGTCATCTGGTTGGTTCAGCGTGATGACCGCAAGGAAGAGGTGAGATGAATTTTACAGGGTGCTGTTTACTGCCTAGCCATCGGAAAACATATGCGGTCCTCAATCATCCGAGCTATAAACCACAAACAATTGGCCATTTCCTGAATTGGCATTGCTTTGAATCTCTTTGAGGAAAGGATTTCTTCAGGCTTCCGAGGGAATAAATTGTCCCACTATTGCAAATTGAGGAATCGAGATGCTTATACACACCATTTCAGCCTGCTTTGCCGGGGAGGTAAATGTCAGTCCTTCTAGTTAATCTCATATGATGGCAGGAAGGAAGAGGCCCAAGAGGGTAGCAAAGATTTGGGGGGCCATGTAATTTCTGGCACGCGGTTGCCTTTAAATCCGAGATGGGTGTGCAATGTCGCCACGTGCTTAACTCATTCAGCAATGTTTTGACACGCGGGTGAAAGAGAGCAATTATATTTAAAAGCACAATTCTCTTTTAATAAACAATGTCTTATTTGAGACTATTGACCATATGCCATGAAGAGTTAAATTCACTACAAAGGTGGTGGCACATGAGGCATTGCTTAGAACATGATATGGTCACACCCACAGTGATCATTCAAAATGACCGACTCAGTCAACCGTATGAGGCATTAGCACCCCTCTCAGTTTCAAATAAACACTGGGCCGCTGACAAGGCTGCTGTATTTGTGTTGGCACTGTAGGACTAGTATTGAATATGCGCTTGCGATACATACGGAGGTACAACAGAGAACGATGAGGTATGAAAGAATAGAACCACAAGAGTGAGATATGGAGGCTGGGAGAATAAAGAAAGGGAATGTTAACAGATTTATTGGTAGATTCCAGTTTGGTCTGGCATGCATTGAAATTTTATTGCACATTTTGCTCGCACCCTCTTTATCTGTTGCTTATCATCAGAAAAATGGCATGTGATTGTATGTGAAGACCAGCCAATGATCGTCAAGAACAGGGCCTGAAAAGTTAATCAATGAGGTTACGGGAAACAAACCCAAAATAGTGCAAGAATACATCCCGACTGATGATCTCTCTGCCATACTCAGGTCAAGATGGACGATCGGGTCATGTCCACAGAGCAGGGCCTCCTCTTCCGTCGCCTCCTCAGCCAGGATGCGGGCATCTATATCTGCCGCTCCAGAGAGCATGGCTTCACCCAGACCCTCGCCCGACTCACCCTGGAAGTCCTCCAGGGCGACACCTTGGATGAGTTGATGGTACGGGACAACACTGGCCTGTCTGAGCTACTCAAAGACAGATCAACTGGAGGCTACAAGAACTGGATGCCTTGTAGCTCGTACAACAGGTTGAGTCCGATCGGCCAGTCGCGTATGTGGTTCAAGGATATCATGCAGACGATCGGCCCGTCCAACCTGCCCCACGTGGAGGAGTACTGCGAAAGGATGTGGTGTAACGAGAAGCTGAGGAGGAAGCACAAGAGCATGGTGGAGAAGTATCGGCAGGCCCAGGAGAGCGCCAGGAAGGCCCGCAGCAAGAGTTCTGGTGAGCGGAACCGGACGCCGCGGGATCTTAGTGCACGGAAGGAGTAATGGAGAAAACAGAAGAAGGGGAACTAAAGGAGAAAATAAAGACAATTGGGGACAGGGGGACCAGCTTAGTTGGAGCTCAGTTTGCAAGAAGGTAGATGGTAGAGTGATAGATGCTTGTTCTGCTTATCACTCCCCAAATATAGATTGGACAAGTTGTCTGCAGGAAGGACCTGGCCTCAACCTAATGATGAGATGGAGACATGTGACAATGTTTCAAATATACATACTTTGATGATGTCTGTAACAAAACTAAGGACTTCAAACTTAGCTCGCATCAGAAGTTAATGATGGACAAACCCCTTTTTTTTTTGTACATGGCTTTTGTTAACTGACCAACATCAGACCCATTTCAGCACTCCACATCTTCACTTTGTAGTCCAATTTGTGTTTAGGTTAACCCCCAAACACTGACATCATTAGCTCAGCTAGCTAAGACTGAAAGCTACACAGAAACGACATGTTGATGGTTCAACAGATTATGAGCACTTTGCTTTGTTTTCGCTGCTTAGCACTGAACTTGCCATTCAACGGGAGGCGCTAGAACTGGAAATCCTTCACTAATCCATTTACTAAGGCTGGAAGTAATTCACTTCATAATGGAAAAAATTTTGTCCAGCTTGTTTGGTTCAGTATGGTACGCAAGGTGGGAGGAGTGTGACATAAGCTAAACACTTTGATGACAGGACAAGTATCCAAAACTAATCAAATGATAAATAATAGTCTACATTGTCTTGCTTTCCATTAGTTATTTTTAAATCCATGGATTAAACAAACCTTTAAAATGTCAATTGTGGAATGATCTTAATTGTTTTCAGTCAACATTAGAGATTGTCATAATAATTCCATTTTGTTGAAAACGTTTCCGGAATGTTGATGATTAACAGAAATATTTATATGTGTTGTTTCTCTCATGGACAAGTAGACATGACATCATCAGAAATGTCGAGTGTAGCGCCCCTCACATGCTTTCATTGCGATAGTTACAACTTACATATGTGTCAATGTGTATATATGGAAAATACGCCAATCTGGAAGCCCTCTCATTTTATTGTATAACTAAAAGACTCCAAGTGGAAATGGCAAAATAATAATATAAGCATGATGTATTTGAAATTTCTGTCATTCATACAATTTTTCATTTTAAGGCGTATAATTTTTTTCACCAACGTACAAGCGCACTAAAGCACGTTTGGCACGCGAATGTTTATTTTTCTTGTCTAGGGGATGGTGAGGCTCACTATTAGACTCCAATTAAGGTGTTTTCTCTGCAAATATTAGTCCATTGGGGGGGAAAAAAAAGGCTCCTAGAGAGGAGGATGGTGAAAGATCATATGTGGTGTTATGAAATGAGCCTAACTGCAAAAAAACGTTTCAGTTAAAAATGTGGCATAATTGTGTGGCAGTTGTTAAATTATACCCCTTGAACCTAAAGCAACAGCCCAACATTACTGATGGTTTATTTGTTTTTTTTCCCCCCTCCTTTGATTACAGTCTTTAGCTAGTAGAGCTTTTGAAGTTTGTTATTTTTAAAAGAACAGAATAGTGTTGTTGTTATTTTTTTAACCCTAGCAACCTTTCAAAAATATCTATCTTCATCAATTGAAAAAAATGACTGTCCTATAAAATGCTTTTGCAGGCTTGTGCATTACAATGCAACAGGTGGTGCTGAAGGGTAGTCAGGCCTTTTAGCCAATCAAAAGCCTGGAAAAGGTCCAAATGGTGAAGAGAGAAAATGTCCAATTAAGTGTGTGAACATACACACGACTATACTGTTAACAAAACAAAGCATAAACAAAAACAAGCCTTTGTGGTCACTTTTCACAATTATTTGTGGTCATGTAAAAATTGATACAGTGTATATAATAGAATGCAACTACCACAAATTTGCTGTCCCTAATCGTTTGGTGTTACAAGATAGAAGCATGCTTGAGCCGTCTGTAATTTGTGAACACATGCTTGAGAATTGTTAAATGCATATTGTTGTAAGAACTGCTAGTGTGCATTTAGTTAGCACAGTATTTGTGTATGTTCAAAGAGTTACTGTACGCTGTTAGATGTGGTATTAGTGGGGGAAAAAAAGTTGAGATCATCCACGATTTTGTTAAAAAATTACACAAAATGAAAATACAATTTACTGCGTTTTTAGCCCATTTTCTCTTAATGGCTTGCTAACTGTCCAACATGAGCATTACTTTGTTGAATCAAAAACAAACAGTGATGATTTTATATGAGTGAATCAACTATAGTGAGCTTTTACTGTTTTCTATGTAAGTGCTATTTGAGGGTTTACTTGCTTTTTAAGCATGCCGTACTTATATGCTATCTATGATTTTCTGTTCACTTATTAGGCGGGACTGGCTCAATAAACTTTATTTGAAATTTGTGTAGCGTAATACGCGCAAGCACACTGTTTGTCAATGTTCCAAAATGTTACCTTAAAAGCCACAATGTTGTTGGACACTGTTGAATGACAATAAAGATTTTAATTCTTATTACTTGCATAAAGAGACAGATTCATTGATAATGTGGATGGAATCACCAAATTGAAAAACCCAAATTGCAGACATATTTCAATGTAGCACCGTACTTATTGTTTTTGCAATACCATTTGTACAGTAAAAATCAACCTTTTCACACTGCACGCCTTTATGGACCTTTCTTTGTGCACTGGGGCACTGAAATAATGCTGCAACCAAAAAATTCATTCTACTAGATTGTTCCCACCAAGCTAGAAGCAGAAAATCTTCGAAAATGTCTTTATAAGATGAAGAGTTAAGATACAGGGACAACTTGGGGCTTTTGTCCAACTCCTGACTGATTAATGATATGATTAAGCGCTACGTCCCAAGGCTGCTCTCTTAACAGTGAATTACAACAAACTGGACTGCACCGATTCTATAGATATCTTCAGATAAGGCTTTCCTGACTGGACTGCCCATGTAAGGGTGGGTTCCACTGTGCTATGGTTTCATTCGCTACAAACTCAAGGCTGTGGGAGGAAATCAATTAAGCAGTGTAGCGTTTTTTGTTTGACTGTCTAAGATTTAGGAATGCCAAGCCAACCCTCAGGGAGCAGGTCACAGATTAACAGGCTCCACATTGACTAATGATGATTAATCGACCAATGGGGGAAAGCTGAGCAAAGGGGAGACTCTTAAGAGACATTTTACTTCATTGGAAGGCGCCTATTTATCAGGGACTATTTTTCTTGAGGTCAAATGGATCAGTTTCGCTTCAGTCTTGTCAATGATCTGGGATCAAGCTACATCTGTAAAATAGTCTTGATGAAATAAAATATGCAGTATCTGGGAGCACATTTCTAAGGTCATATTTTAACTCACACTTCCCAGCCATCCATTTTGGTCCACATCAGGCCACCAAAGCAAACACCCTATTGAGTTGGCCGTGACGAGAAATTCTTTCCAGGATGATAATTCAAACCAATAGACCTGGAGCACTCCTCTCACCTTTCCCAGGAAGAATCCACACATATTTACCTCTCGTGTCCAGTGTCCACCACTGGTTTCAAGGCTGGCACCGAACACCTTGTGGTCACAACTATGATTAACAACAAGTTAAGAAATGTTGACACAAATCTTGAGCTAAACCAGTACAAATGAAAGAAAAGAGTGAAAGTGGAGCAATAGATTGCTTAAAGGAAAATAATAAATATGAGACATAAATCACATGGGAAAGGAAGCAAAATAGATTTGATTTGTGTTCAGTTCTTCTCATCTGCAAGGAAACAGAAACAAGGACACAGTTATTTGCGTGTCACAGCTTTTACGACATCTCAGCTGTACTTGTTGACATCCCTTTCAGTCGCAATACACTTTATTCATTAGACAAACCCATCGGCCTGGCCACCCAACAATAGGGAGAACTGTATATCTCTACTTCCATGTGCTGCTCACTTTAATCTTCTTTTTGTTCTTCATTTTGACAGTTTGACTTTGCCAGAAGCTCGTCAGTTTTCTTCCTACTTCTTGAAACGGTGCTGCAATTACAATGCCACGCACACAGTTTGAAAGAATAAGACACTGTAAAAACCTTGACTGGAAAAACAAAAGAAAGTACTTTCTACAATTATGACAATGTTATGTATTTCCAGAACCCAATTAAGTGTGTCTCGTGCATGAAAATAAATCACTACTGTCATGTTAGTTGACTGCAAATTTTAATTAGATGATTGATTTATTATTCATTGAAACCCAGATCTCTAGTTTGAAACCTTAACTCCTAGTTTCAAACCCTACTTTAAAACCCTAACACTAGTTTGAAACCCTAACCCCTAGTTTCAAACCCTACTTTGAAACCCTAACACTAGTTTGAAACCCTAACCCCCAGTTTCAAACCCTACTTTGGAGCCCTAACCCAAGTTTGAACTCTAACCTTAGTTTAGAACCTAAACCAGATTTTGAAATATTAACTTGTAGTAATTTTTTAGGGTTTCAAAAACCCTAAAAAATTACTACTACTACTCCTCCTCCTACTACTACTACTACTCCTACTACTACTGCTACTACTACTACTACTAATAATAATAATAATAATTATTATTATTGTTATTATTACATAATAATAATTATAATAATAATAATATATATAATAATATAATAATAGTATGAAGAAAAATAAGTAGAAGAAGAAGACTAAAACCCATATTCCATAACTCTTAGTGAAAATAATTATTTTATAAATTGAAAAAAGAAGAAGACTTCATAAATGTTCATATTTGACTTTTAGGGGTGTGTGAAAATACTGGCGCTCTCCTGATCCAGCACACAACGGCCACTGGAGAGCAGTGTGGGACAACATATGGTAGATGGTTCCCTTGCGCCTCGGTTATGCTATACCTCAGTGTTTCCCAAAAAAATTTCATTCACGGCACACCTTTTCATTGTAAAAATCACCAACAAAAATCTGTTAAGTGTTACACCAGCTTCTATATTAAAATCAGTTATATTACAACAAAAGACGTAAAGTTATATTGTTATATGGAGAGTCGAATAATTGAATAAAAATAAATACTAAATATTCTTTAAATTGTATTTCTTTTGTAAATGAAAGTGACAGTTTTTGAAAAAATGTTTTAGACAGTGAATGAACTATTGAAAGTGATTGTGATCAAAATCCAAAATAATCAATATGGCTTTGTTTACTGTTTTAGACTAGCTCTATAAAATATTGCGACATTAAGAACAAAGTCACTTTTAAAGACGCTCTGCTGTTCTGACAGCGGCTGAGTGGCTATCACAGTCGAGGTGTCTCGACTTGACTGTGTATTTTACGTTGGTGAAAAATGAACAATCCAGGTTCTCCGGTTGAACTACATACTCTGATTTCCATCGGACCAAAAACGCACCACAACCGTCATAGTGTCACTGTTAGTAAAAGCACACGGCAACGAGTGATGTGCATTCCAGTTCTTTTAAGTGAACTGAATCAGTCCATTCAAAAGATTCAAACGAATCGTTCAACGAATCGTCGTAAATCAAAACGAAGAATTTAATGACGTAACTTCCCGTTCACGAACGAGTTAATGGCTGAACTGCCTTCCCGTGCATCAACGGATCAGTCAGTGAGTGAATGTGTTGCGTCTCCTGGCGTGAGCTGTGTAAGCCAGAATGTAGATTTGCGATTTGCCAAGGAAAGAAAGAACCACTCAGTGAAACACCACTTCTTTTATGCATGTTTTCTCCAAGCTAACGGCTAACTTTATTGCATGAAGGGATGCGCCATTATGCAGCAACGGGGAGATTATGCTTCTCTTTGGGTAATCTTGATTTTATAATACTTGTAGTAGTTTTTAAATAACGTGTATGCATATATACGCCTAAATATTGTTATACAATATACTGCAATTTCACATTAGATTGCTGGTTTGAAATTTACTTTTAATTAATTTATTATTCTCAAATAAACATTTATGTTAAAACTTGTCTGGTGTTTTATTCCTTGTTTTTTTATTCGCCAATTAAAACATAAAAATCAGGCATTTGGTTAACTGCTTTATATGACAATATGTGTAGGAACACCTCATGGACACCAATAGGTACACTACACGAGGTAGAAAAATAATAATAATAAGTAAATGGTTAATTGCACAATAAACACACAGTCAAGCATTATCTTGCACCCGGGATCGAACCAAGATCTTACAGAGCAGAAGCCCATGTTACTAACCAGTCGGCTGTTTCAACACGCACTGCTTTGTACTAGTGATTTGCATCACACGCCAATAGGGAAAAAGCTTACGTGAACGTGAAAAGTGCCACACCCGCCCTCACCCCCACCTCCTGATTGGCTGTTTGAGCTGAGACGTCACTTGGACACTCCATTAGGTACACCGCTATTTTCAAGTGTACCTAATAACAGGCCACTTTATTAGGGAAATATCATGGTCAAAGGTCACAGGTGTCAAGCTCTAGTCCTCGGGGCCGAGTTCCAACATGTTTTCCAAGTGACCCTCGTTAAGCGCACCTGTGTAAAAAGTTTTTGGTCACTTTCACGTTCCGCAGGAGCTAAAACTTTTCACGCAGGTGCGCTTAACGAGGGAATCACACGGACACTCCATTAGGTACACCGCCATTTTCAAGTGTACCTAATAACAGGCCACTTTATTAGGGAAATATCATGGTCAAAGGTCACAGGTGACAAGCTCTAGTCCTCGGGGCCGAGTTCCAACATGTTTTCCAAGTGACCCTCGTTAAGCGCACCTGTGTGAAAAGTTTTTGGTCACTTTCACGTTCCACAGGAGCTAAAACTTTTCACGCAGGTGCACTTAACGAGGGAATCAGACGGACACTCCATTAGGTACACCGCCATTTTCAAGTGTACCTAATAACAGGCCACTTTATTAGGGAAATATCATGGTCAAAGGTCACAGATGTCAAGCTCTAGTCCTCAGGGCCGCATTCCAACATGTTTTCCAGGATTCACCTCGTGTAGTTCCCTTACAATAACTGGAATGCACATCACTAGTACAAAACAGTGCAGACGACCATAAGTTGCTCGGTTGAAATAGCCGACTGGTTACTGACATACCCGACTGGTTACTGACATGGGCTCTTGCTTGATAAGAACTTGGGTCGATCCCAGGTGGGAGATTCACCCTTATGTGCTTTTATTGTGCAATTAACCCTTTGTTAATTTAGTCTTTTTTTTTTATTTTTTTACCTCGTGTAGTGTACCTATTGACGTGTCCATGAGGTGTACCTACACATATTGTCATATAAAGCAGTTAACCAAATGTCAGATTTTTATATTTTAATTGGCGAATATAAAACAAGGAATAAAACACCAAACAAGTTTTAACATAAATGTTTATTAAAAAAAATAATAATAATATTAAAAGTACATTTCAAACCAGCAATCCAATGTGAAATTGCAGTAGATACATTGGATAACAATATTTAGGCGTATATATGCATACACGTTATTTAAAAACTACTATAAGTGTTACAAAATCAAGATTACCCAAAGAGAAGCATAATCTCCCCTTTGTTGCATAACGAAGCATTCTGTCATGCACTAAAGTTAGCCGTTAGCTTTGAGAAAACGCGCATAAAAGAAGTGGTGTTTCACTGAGTGGTTCTTTCTTTCCTTGGCAAATCGTAAATCTACATTCTGGTTTACATAGTTCACGCCAGGAGACGCAACACGTTCACTGACTGATCCTTGATGCACGGAAAGGCAGTTCACCCATTGACTTGTTCACGAACGGGAAAGTTAGGATTCGTTCACTCACAGATCCGTTCAGTTGGTGAACAGGAAATGCAAATCACGACTCGTTCTATTGAACGAATTGTTTACTCACGAGCCAACACTAACAGCAAAACACACATAAACTGAACATGTGCCGATGCCACAACATGAAATCTCAAGATTCTCCGATTTGCCATGCATGCACGATTAGCAAGTGGCTGACCAGGCCTTGCGCTAACTGACCTGTGGTTTGGCGATCCTGTTTACAATGCGCTCGGTATTTAATGTTGGACAATTTCCCACTGCAAAGCTGAACATCTCTCACGGCACACTGGTTGGGAAACACTGTGCTACATGAACGTCATAGTTGCAAAGGTCGAGGACCTCCGAGGTTCGACAGAAGAAATGAGAAGTGCCAACTACAGCGTTCCAAGGTTGGGAGATGCCAAAGTCAGATACACTGATTTCAAATATGATTTGCAACTTTTTTTAATTAATCACAATCAACATATGCAACAACATTTGAAAAACAGAGGCCACAAAGTACCGCTTAGAATAAAAATTAAAAATAAAATTATAGTCACACTCATAAATATAATAATAATAATAACGTTAATGTGTATAATGTACTATAGCCCACAACTATGAGTTGTCATCTTGGGAGTCTTGAGAATAATAATAAAAAAAAAAAAATAAGATCAAATTAAAGTGAGGTTCCCAAAGTTGTTACTAAGGTCATACACTATTTTGACAAAACATATTGAGACACAACACTAATTCCTGTGAATATTAATGCTAATTGTTCCCATTTTGGAAAATTGTATGATTCCGTCTTAATGGAAGACTGTCATGCATGGATCCGTTTGGTGTGGAGGAGCAACCTCATCTTTCTCCGGGATCCGATAGCAGTGACTTTGGACTTCATCAACAGAGGAGTGGGAGTTTTAATTTCTACAAAAAAAAAAAAAAAAAAAAAAAAAAAAAACCTTCATTTTTTCTCAATTTTCACCTCCTAGATGTAACAACCACGTGTACCTTTGCCCAGGTAGCATACGCTTAATGAAGAGTAGAAGGGCCACATCAAAAAGGGCAAATCCTAATGGAGTAAAGTAATGAGTAAACTACAAATATGGTGGACATATAGCAGCAATATGATGAGGACTGTTGATGTGGGGGAGGCTCTCCGAGTAATCACTGGAATAATCGTAAATCCCAAAAGGTTTGTGACAACTTTACGCCACAAGTAGTCAGAAACACGCAAAGTGGCACAAGGGGCTGGACCAGATAATCAAACCAAGTAGTACCTCTCAAATGCGAGGCAGACTTGGCAGTTTTATTCACCCTAGTGTGGCCCTTATACTTACTCTTTTAGAAGTAAAATAAACAACAAACTTGTTCAAAACCCAGTGATTTTTCCCGCTCGTGTCAAACTCTGTAGTGGTGTCACATCATTAACAACTGGACACATGTGACAGATGTTTTTCATTTTGTGCCAGTGTGTCCCTTGCTACTGCGCGTACCCCAATCTAATAATGTCATTATGCAGTGTGACAAAACAAAAGGAAAAGCTGAAAGAGTCTCGTGAGACCATCACATGAAGTAGTCCATCTTTCCGCATGCACTTGTGTGTTTCCAGTTGTAGAAGTATATTCCAGTTGTGTCTCCCAATCTGTCATGTCCACCGTCGCTCTCCACCTCTTGTCATGTCTTTAGGGGTGAAGAAGGATGTGCGTTCATCCCGAAGGCTTCCGGGATCCTTTAGTGGCACAGAGTTCACTAATAGATTCTAATAACATGGAGTTTGTCCCGAGGTCATAGGCCAACAATGTGGCCCGCTGTCCGTCATAGTAAAAGTACTGAGAAACGAGTGTACATTGATTTATACAGTAGCTATCAAATGGGTGTGGTTTACACTCAACTACAATAATGGCACATTGTGATGGCATCGTGCAGGATGAATGAACACATGCAAGGAACTCCACAGATAAATATACACAATGAAGGAGGCGCAGTGTGTGTGTGCGTGTTGTGTGTGTTTGTGTGCGCATTCATGTGTATGTGTGTGTCTGCATGTGTAAACTCCTCCAAAAGCTGTCTCAGTCCCTTTCTAAACTTCTACTTGTATCAGTTCTTCCAAGCCCACTTGTTCTTCTTGTTGGTGTTACTCCCCCGCGCTCCGTGGCGCCCGAGGGATCTGCTTTGCATCGTGGGTTCGGCGGTTCCTCCCCTTCCTCAGCTCCTGGAGATGCTTCCACTTCTTATTAGTGGGCCGGACGGACGGGCCAGGTGGTATGGAGTCCCTCCCTGAACTGGAACCCCTTTTCTCCATTATAGCACCGGCGGGATTCCGGCGGGCCCAAACCTGCTCGCAAATCTGGTCTACTGTGCTCAGGTTTGGATGGTCCACCAGCTGCATAAAGTCCCGATACCAAAGCTTCGGGTTGGCCACTAAGGGCCCTCCCCCGCTGCGAGGCTCCGCTCGGGAAGGGGCCTCGGAGGGTAGGTTAGACGACGAGGACTGGATGACATCTAAAGTGATGCCCAAGAGGGTTTGGGTGAAGCCGTGTTCCATTGCGTGACACTGGTAAACACCCATGTCCCTCCTCAGGACACGGCGAATAAGGAGGCCTCTCTCTGTCTGCAAGATACGATCATCCAGACGCACCTAGAAATGGGATGAGGGACAAAGTCAAATAGGTCTCGTGAATTCATTCATTCACTATTCCTTGCACATGTATTTTTTTTTTTGCTATAAACAAAAGACTTGATCTGAATCGTCAACCTTTTTGAGACTTCTACCTGGAAGTGGTTTGTTGCTTTTTGTCAGATTGGACATAATGTGTTTTTTTTTCCTCTTCCGAGCAAGTCCAGCAAAGGCCCAATTGTTTGATGTGATTAAAAAGAAAAAACCCTGAGCGATTATCCTATGGTTCATGGTGTGTTTGTAATCGCAATTGTTCACCTGATCAATGTAGTGACCGGATAATATAACAGCTCAAATACCTTCTTCTATTTCACTATCTTGTACTAGGAAGATGTGGAACTAATTAGAAATAACAATTAAAAGCACACTGAAAAACGGAGTCAACAGTCAGAAGTTTCTCACCATCTGTACGTTGACTCAATGAAATTTGACATTCTTACCTCTTCTCGTGGCTTGTCTCGTTGTCTCTGAAAAGTCCAGGTGACTCGGGCCTGAAGAGATTTGGGGATGCATTCCAAGAAGGTGCTGCTTCCTTCGACTCCGTATAGCTTCTTCTCTGCGATGTGGTGATGATGGTGATCTGCGGCGAAAGGGAAAAGACAATACACTACTTGATTACCTGTGATGGAGACTGCATTGTTCTGATCAAGTTAGGTTTGTTACCTCCTGAGCAAAGAGTGTTGGGATCACCATTCCTCACATCCTGGCGCCGGAATCGCCTGGTAAAATAAAATCAATTCATTTAATAAATAAAGAATATTCAAAACATGCATGCCACTGGCGTGTGTTGTTTTTTATGAATTAAAAAAGGACCTTTTAGTGTTGGGAAGGTAGCGGGTGCAGGATGTCCCATCCCAGGCGCAGTAAGGGTCTCGGGCCAGGCAGCACTCCGCACAGGCTTTCCCGTACACGCTGCAACGGTGGAGGGGCACCTGGGCGATGCCCGTGTTGGAGCCCACGTACAGTTGTTGCTGCCGTGATGGAGCACAAAGACGCCTTAGAGACAACACAAGTTTGAGGGGTTCTTGTTCGACACCACTGGACTTACCCGTTTGGAGGAGATCTGCATGTCGACGATAGACGATGCATCCTGAGGAGAAGAGGAAATTGAGAAATCAGTGGAATTACTTACAAAATATGGAGCAATTAACGAGATGAGAGTTTATATGTGATAAATTTTTTCCCCGTACTTTGAAGACTTCCAGCTCTTCCAACAGAAGTTCTTCCATGTTTTTCCAACTTTCCTTGGGCACATTGATGACTTTGAGTACTGTTCCTTTGTCTAAACAATAAAACACGAAACAACAAATTTAGTTAACATGCAATTTAGATGTTAGCAGATTTACACAGTTTTCCCCTATATAATCCAATGACGAGTTTATAATTTTTTACCCAAATTGTGAATCCAAAGTTATTATCTATTCCTGATAAACATATTTTGATGACGTAAACAAAGAAACTTTCTTCAATCAAATTGTTGCTCTTTTGTAGTTC